>NW_027439485.1:0-61000 GCF_964188355.1 Buteo buteo
TACGTCGCCTCCCAAGATCTTGCCCACCCCCAGCCTACTGGGGAGGGGGGGAATGTTAGAGAGACAGCCTTGATGCTGTGCCAGCACTGCTCAGCCATGGCCAAAACACTGCTGTGTTATCAACAGCTTTCTAGCTACCAGTACAGAGCACAGCACTACGAGGGCTGCTATGGGGTAAAAGAACTCCAACTCAGCCAGACCCAATACAGAAGGAAAGTGGAGGAACAACAGAGGGGGCAGCCCAGGGACACAGAGCCCCCCCCAGGTCTCATCTGGCCGCTCCTGTGACCATACGGTGTACTCAAAATCAAATACCTGAAGTGCTCCCTTAGATGCAGTGTACAGCCAGGGGACAAGAAGGTGGCAGTTCTGCATTTTGCAGCTCCCAGGCTGATGGCAGAGCCAAAGCAAAAAAACCAAAACCAAAACCAAACCAAGCAAGAGAGGTAAAACTGAAGCGCAGGGAGCAAATGCTTCTCTTTCACCTTAGGCCAACTGCTCGGACGCTCTCTATGCTGCCCTGCCACAGAGGGCATCCCTCTCGTACCAGTAAGAGACAGAAGAGTGAATTAAAGCCAGGACCCCAAACCAGACCAAAAACCCGGTCGTGATGAAGAAGAAAGTGGAGAATGCATCAAATATAACAGAAAATTATTTTGGACATTCCCAGTTTACATTTGGAAAAAAGAGGAAAAAAAAAAAAGCGGAGGAATTAGGTATTAAAAGAAGAGCACTGAATGATAAAGCAGTAGCAGTCCCTCTACCACTACAAACCCACACCCCCACACGCACACGTACGCACACAGACTTAACACCACCAAACTCCCATTGACTGTGACGTTCGCCTCAGCTTGCTGGTCTAGAGACACTGAATGCCTGAAGCACACCAAGGATAACTGAAAACATCTGCATGGCTTTAATGGGAATCCTCCAACTGAAACAAAGCGCTTTCTCCCTCTGTCTGCGTTGGCACATTCCCGAGTCACGCTCTCGCTCCTCTCCTTCCAAGTCAAGATTCCTAAACGTGAAAAGCGGGAGTGGGGAAAGGCAAAGGGAAGAGAAAAAGAGGGAGAGCATCATCAGTGGAAGACCTGCCAGCTGCTGCTGATTCAGCCCTGTTTGGGGGACCACCCCAGCAGAGAGGAGCTGGTTTGCATGCCACGGTCCTCACTGCCTGTTCCCAGGGACAGGCTGTTTGCTCAGCCTTGCCGGCCAAAGCGTGGGAAAAGCGTAGGCGTGCACCGTCGCTTGCAGAGGAGCACGGACACGTTCGTGTGCAATCCTTTACCTTTTTCCTCCCTGGATTCAAAGGGTTTCTGTCTTCAAAGTGAGAGCCTTCCATACGGTCGTTTGTGACATTTCATCCAGGATAATAATCTCAGAAGGATCAGTCCTGCAATAAATATTTTACACAGCAATCCGTGATTATGGGAACTGATGCCACCAAGGGCATTAGCATCAGCAAGAGGAACAGCGGAGCCCTGAGAATCAAAGCTGCGCATAAGCATGGGAGGTTTTGCTGGATGAGGAGTTTTGGGAGGCAAGCTGGGGAGCTGCAGAGCAACAGCTCTGTGCAAAGGCTCTTGCTGGGGTTTAGCCCTGGTCCGGGTTCCTAAGCCACTGCTGGTACAGATCACGCCTGCAACTCCTCATGTGTAAGTATGAGGAACTCCAGCTACCGTAAAGGCGCTGATGATGCAAGGTTTGGGGGTCAAACGCGAGTGCTGCAGCCACTCTGCTTGGGGTCAGAGCCCTGCGATCACCTCCTGCAGCCCTGCCCCCGAATTTGATTTTCCCACCAAGCTGCCTGCTGGTTTCTGTGGGATGCCCCACAAAGAGGCAAGTGGAGAAAACTCTGCCAAACCCCTTCAAGCTAATCTTGCCGGGGGTCCTGGCGCTTGGTGGGGCTTTACCTGTCACTGCCTTGCTTTGGGATATCCATGTCACTGGTCTTCCCCACGTTCAGCTGAACTGAACTTGCAGCAGCAGCAGCTTCCATCGCCCTCCTGGACTCCTGAGGTAAAAAAGGGACAAATCACGTTCTCTGTCTTTGGTCAAAGTGGAGATAAGCTGAATGCCCAGCACAAACTTAGCAGTCTGCCCTCCCCTTCTGCCCCTTGGCAGCTATAGGTATTAGTGCAGCAGGGTAGAAACCGTTCACTCCAAAGGTTTTGGGGCAGGGGGATTGGGTGTTCAAAACACGATTATGAGCAAATCTTGCCAGCAGCAGCAGCAGCACCTTCTAATAATAATCATCGTAATGATAATGACCTTGGTGAAAAACGACTCGTTTTAAAAATTACACCTGTATTCAAGCGTTCAGCTCACTGCTACTTGAGGAAACAAAGGTTACAACGTGGGATCCAGGCTATTGGGATCTATTTCGATTGAGTGCTGATCTTCCCCCAACGTTTCCAGACAAGCTGTAAGAGAAACAGGCAACCTCACAGCCCGACGGAGATGTCCAGCCCCGAGGACCCAGCAAGCCTTACCTCTTCTTCTTCTCTGGCTTCATTTCTGGCATCGTCCAACTTCTTCTTCCTTTCTGGCATAAGGTCATCCAGAAAGCTGAGCTCGCGCTTTGAGAAGCAGAAATCCATCGCTTTCCGGACAAAGACGAGAGCCAAAACCTTCACGAATAAGAGGGAAGATGCGGTGAGCTCAGAGACGATGCCACCTCTCACTCCAACGCTGCAAACACCCCGCTGCTGAGCGGCGGCAGCTCTTACCATCATGGGAAAGATGATGGCGGCACGGGACACCTTGATGGTCCAGAGCAGGACGAGGCAGGTCAGCTGGATCACCGTGAACAAATGCACCTTTTGCAAGGGCACGTGCCGCAGGTAGATGAAATCCGGCTGGTGTTTCGCTGGCATCCAAAACAGCTTCAAGCGATCAAAGAACTGCAAAATAAAAGGGAAAGGTTGCCGCCTTGGGACTGCGGCAAGTTTCTGGCCCTCTCGAGACGTGGAGGCAGTTTGCAGCATCTCGCTTGCCGTCAGAAATCCTGGATCCCACCGCGTTCCTCCTGGGAGCAGCACCCATTTTCCCTTCGCTCCATCTATCAACCGGCTTGCCCCTGAGAGCTGCCCACCAAACGGCAACTATTCCGTGCCATTCCATTATTAGCATTTCTCGGCCCACTGAATCCCCCAGCGAGGATTTCCACCAGTGGCAGAAACTGCCTTCCCTTTGCACTGAATTCCCCCGCTTTCACGTAACCAAACACTGACCTGCCCTAAACCCTGAAACAGAGAGCGCTGAACTTGCCTGGTCCTCCCAGCCCTATATACCTCCTGTGCCTCCACCAATCTTTTTCTTACACAAAAGAGTTTCATTGCTTGCTCTGCAAGAAGTTTTTCCCATGCCACTGCTTTTTTCCCTGCTGCTACGGAGACAAAATACCAGGGAGACGACATGCTGCACGCTGTAAAAGAGTCCGTACCTGAATTCCTCTGAGCGACGACACACCCATGTAGAGAAAGACGCCATAGAGCACAGGCATTGGTATAAACTGGAGGGGAAAAGAGAAAAAAAAAAAAGAATGCAATCGTTTCTTTTTCCATATTGCATTTTCAGTATTACCACCCTCTTCCACAGGCACTGCCTAAAATTGCTTGAAGCCTTCCAGCTTCCATTCAGGCTTACAGATGGGTCAGGTTTTAACCATTAAAGATTTTGTGCGCACGAGTGAGCTAAGGCTCTGCTTTAGGCTGAACTTTGGAGTTACCTCTCCTCAGAATACTCCTATTTTCCAGAAAGGTTGGAGGAAAATAGGCGATTTCACCCGTGCTACCGTATGCCGCATTCTGTGGCGGTAGAAAAACACTTCTGCCTAATCTTGGGGCAACAGGCAAAGGCCACAGGCCTCCTTTTAGCCTAGAGACGAGATTACTTTGTGGGAGGAACGTGCAAGGAAGCCCACGGGGATGACCTCAGTGTGTTTAGCTCCTGGGAACAGCTGCTCCGGGGCATTTGGGGAGCAAATTGCAGCCAGTAAAGGGCTGCCTGTTTGAAAGAGAGCAGACGTGCTGGTCTCAATATGCTCAGCTGTAACCCATAAACATGGGCGGGCCTGAAAGACACCCGAAAATTCAAGCAGTTGCGTTGCTCGCTTGCCTCGAGCACACCAAACGGGGGCCCGAAGGGCTGCAAAGCCTAACCGAGGCTGGTTCCCACCGTGGGTCAAGCCCCAAGGGTTGGGATCACCCCCTCCTCCTCCGCTCCACAACTAACTACTCAGGCCTGCAGAGAGGGGACTGTTTTTCTGTAACCTCCAACAAGCTCGCGGTTGTCGGGTGGTTTGCATTTTCCTCTCACCTTTAACACGGAAGTGAAGAAGACGGAGCAGCCCATGAGCCCAAAGATCAGCAAGCCAGTGACTCTCTGCTCTCGTATCCCCAGAAACTTGGGTTGTTCTCCTGGAGCTGAGCAGTCAGACTCTACTTTGAGGCTATTCACGTGGGTGATGGACAGGACGGTCGCAGCCACAAACCAGGGCAGCCCCATCACCGAGCACACCCCCAGCATCACGGCCACCACGAAAAGGTCCAGGTGGTACCCGCATCCTTTCTGCAGGCAGGAAAACAAGAAACAGAGCATCCCATAGCACAAGAGCAAGGATAACGTCGCAAGTCAGACTCAAACCCTGCTCGAGCACAGGTCAACTTCTTCAGAATTTAAAACAAGAAATGGAAACAAGTAAGGGTGTACGCAGGCTTTGCACAAGCACCTGGCATGAAAATCTGGCAGGAGTTCAGACACAAGGGATATGGGGAGCTTGTGCGATACATACTTCTCCAAAAAATACCCACCCACAACCCAAAACCACCAAACCGTTTTTTTCACTCACAAAGAAAATTCTACCACTTGCGAGGAAGGTGTGACTCTGAGTTATCCCTGGCAGCGCATCAAAACAATGCATTCCCCGCACCTGCTGCCGCTGCCGTTTCAAAACAAAAACGCGCTTCCATATTGCTCCAAGATTAATTTGCTCCTCCAAAAGGTTGCTCATCTGAACTGCCCTGTCACTTGCTCCCTGCATCATCGTTAATCCAGGAGAGCATCCTGCCACGCAGCCTGACCTTGTCCCAAACCAATGCCTTCAGAAAGCATCGGCAATAAGAGCTTCTCCCCAGACCTGCAGCCCAGAAGGGGCTGGGGCCGGGGTCATCTCTCGCAGGCCCTTACCTTCAGCTTGTGCTCCTTCCTGTTCACAATAACGGCACTGATCTGCTGGTCCATGAATATCAAGATGGTGCAGAGCAGAGCTGGGACGAGCGCAGCCAACACCGTCCACCAAGGGTTGGGTCCTATGGGGTTGATGAACCACCCGCGGTCGTCTCTGGTAGGCTGCAACAAAGCCCACACATCAGCATCGTCTCCCAGCCCAGGCACTCCACTGGCTTTCCTTTTCCCCTCCCTCCCTGTGTCAGAGCACCTCCCAGCCCTGGCTTCATGTCCCCCTCTCCCGTGGGCTTCAGCAGTGCCAGTCTCCTCTTTGCAAGCACCTCTAGGTACTTCTCCTGTAGGTATCTAGTTTTGGGGCCATCTTCTCGTTGCCAGGAGGAAGCAAGGCACTTGGAGGTGGAAGAGGAGATGGTCACACCACCAGCATCTCCTCCAGACTCAGCCCTGCCCTGCCCCGGCATCACCTTGTGGCACCCCCACGTGCCAAAACACCCCATTACCTTGAACGTGTGGGGGACCTGGAGCTTTGGCGATGGGATCCCAACCACAAAGTCAAGGAGCACCATGATGGCGATGGTGAGGAAAACAGCAAAGTCGCTCACCGTGGACCGTACCTGGGGCGAGAAACCAGAGGTGAAAGGGGCATGGCAAACAGGGCCGTAACGTGAGATGCAAGAGTTGCGGACATCCACAACATTCAGGCTGGTTAACCAAATCCCACCACCCCTCTGAGCACATGCAGCCTGATCCCTTGCTTAGATACTGTTGCTGTGTTTGTCCCCGTGAGATCTGGTGTCAGATAATAAAAAAAGCTTAATTAGGCGGACAAGGGTTGGTTTAAGTCAAAACCTAAAAATAATAATAATAATATTAAAAATAAGAAAAGAGATGTCTGCCACTACAGCTACACTCACAGCTACAACGGCAACAAGGCACTGAGGCATCCTTTAGTCCTCAAAAGGAACCTCCTCATTCGAATCTACTTTCCGCTCGAGCACATAATGCGCAGAAGGTAGGGAAAAAAACCCACAACCCCAACCCCCAAAACTTTGGGAAACCTGACTTCCTACTACCTGAGGAGGGGGAAAAAAAAAAAAATTAAAAAAAATCAAACCCCAAAAATCTTCAATCTGGGGCAGATCGCGAGGCAGGTGGGAAATGCTACGATGATTTTGCACTCACGGAAATGAGTGCGGGACATCCAAGCTCTTGGAGAGCTTGGCCTGCAAGGCCAACGTTTCCCAGCTTGACCATGGCGGGGCTAATACTGCTTAGTGCTCCAGGAAAGCCATTTTGGGAAACGAGTGTGGAGATGGACGCTGGCCACCATCTTCTACTTACTCTGGTTGGAAAGTAGCGGCTGGTTTTAAACTTCTTCAAGAAGCTTGACAGGGCAAAGGTGGCGAAGAAGAGGATGCAGCACCAGAGGAACACATCAGGCGTGTAGGGGCCGTCGCGTCCACAGGCAGGTCCTTGAAACTCCCCACGCAAATGCCGACATTCCTGGAGAAACAGAGCGTCAGGACACAAAGGCAGTGCACGTGCGGCAGGGAAACCTCGCGTAGCTAGGGGGTTTTGAGGATCTTGGTCCAAGATCCACGACCCTCTAACTGCTCCTGCCAATGGAGATTTATATGTAATGAGCAGCAGCAGCTGAACAAGTGACACATCGAACTATAGAGCGGAGAAACGAGATGTGAGGGGACACCATACCACGCACCCTCGGCACATCCTCTGCCTGCCATTCGAGCAATCGTGGCTAAAGAAGACACCAGAGGGGAAGGAAACACTGGAAACTCTTGGGGAGAGAGAGAGAGGGAAGAGGGAAGGAGGGCTAAAGACAACCATGGTAGGAAAGGAGGAGAAGAGACAAATCGTCCCTTCCCAGGGGAGGGCTTGCAGAACCTGGCCAAGAGGGGATGAAGGCCACCATAAGAGCCTGCCGCCCTAGGCCCGGGCTCTGCTTCCAGCAACAACAGCCTGAGAGGCTGCTCAGACATGCAAATTTATGCATGTACCTACAGACAGCACTGAACGAGAAAGCAAGGCCCAGAGTTACTAGGAACCCATTAAGGAGGCCAATTACTACCTTTCAAGCATGAACTTAAGTCCTACCTACAATTTCTACAATAATCAAACCACCCACTACTTAACCTTCCTCCCAGTCAGAAATACTGTCCGGCAACAGGCTTGAGGGGGACACTTGCTACCTACCCACAACGCTGGGGACCAGGTAGACTGGGACAAGGTGGACTCTCCTCCCGAGGACCAAGCGGTTTTAACAAACCACACGCTAGATTTAAGCAAGGACTTTTCCGAGCAGCACTAGCACAGTTTGAAGCCCATCATTCCCTGAAGGGCTCTGACTTTTGCACCATGCAAATGCCCCTGGACCCCGTGGCCGCGGCGCGAGGAAGCAGTGGCTCGGGGCACTTACGGTCACCGTGAGGTTTTCCCAGGCGATGCCAGACACGTTGATCCCGTTGCTCGCCCAGAAACGCAGCGTTTCGTTGCTGGGATGGGTCGGTGCCTCACACTTACAGCTGGGAGGAGAGAAGCCAAGACAGGGGTAAGGGAAAGGCGATGGAGGTGCAGCCCGCAGCTCCTGCCAAGGGGCAGCAGCTTTCTCAGGGGGAAAAAAACCCACTAGTAGCTGGTGAGGAAGTCCAGCTTGCTGTGCATGTGCACAGGGTAGGTGTCTCGCAGGTGACTCAGCTTCTCCAGAGCCTCGTAGATGAAGATGATGCAGATGAGGGAGGCAAAGGCTTCTTCCGTGAAGCGGGTGACGTAGCACACCAAACAGCTGGCATCGGTGGCCACCAGCACTATGCACAAGAAGGCGGTCCACAGCCCAATGCACGCCCGCAGAGACAGATAGGAGAGCGTGTACTCCCTGGGAAAGCAAAATGAAACAAAGGCTGCAAAGGCCAGCAAGAGGCCCTGAGACATGCCTGCCTTCGGGGAAAACAGGGAGCAATTCTGGAGCGTGTCAAGGCTGCGGATGGGAAATGCAGTTTCCATGTACTACTACAGAGAGCCTCGGGGCTGTGGTGCAGGGTGTAGACCCACAGGAGGAGAGGCCAATTATTTAGTTACCACTGTTGAACAAGGATCTTGTGTTAACACCTTGGAGGCTGCTTGAGGTCAGGTCCCTCTTGGGCCAGGTGGTGTTCTCCCACATCACCCTGATGCCCTGACACTGAAACCAGCTGGGTTTGCACCCAGTCACCTGCTGCCAGCAAGCTGGGGCTTAATGATAAACCTTATGGCAATAAGGGTGGTTTATCTCCCATCAAAGCCATAGCAACAAAAGGACTGTCACTAAAATCTAGCAACTACCCCTAAGAAACAGAAAAGCAAAGCAAAGCATCTTTTCTCCATCACTGCCCCCTTCTGAAGGCTCTCGCAGCACCCAGCTGCGGCAGCCAGCCTTACTTGCAGAATTTGTAGAGGATCTTCTCAAACACGAGGACGGGTCCGGTGCTGCCGAGGATGGTGAGAGGTTGGCCGGCAAAGAGGCAATACACCACGCCGGCCATGGACGCGCCCAGCAGCGACTCCATGGCACTCTGTCCGGGGAAGAGAGGCAGCCGTGAGTAAATAAATCGTTAGGGAGAAACAAAAACCAAAGCCGATTCACTGCAGCGAGGACTTTGGCCTGACTTTTATCCTCCCCCATGCCCCCCAACAGAGAGAGGTGCTCACTATCTGGCCATTGGTTGCCTCCCCCAGCAGTCCCCCAAAGGTGATGACAGGGGACATGCAGGCACAGTAGAGGAAGAGGAAGGACGCCAGGCACTGCAGGCTCAGACCATCCCGGAAGTCGCTCCAGAACCACGGGGCTTTCCGCTTCACGTCCAGGGTCAAACCTCCAAAGAGCCTGCAGGAAGGAAAAAGAAGAGAGTCTGTTCTCTTGGAGGAACACGGTGACTTTGCTTTGCTGCAGAAGGGCAATCAGAAGCACGGAGTCACTTTCGTGGCTAAAAAGAAGCACTCTCCTTCCTCCCAAATCAAGGAAACCTGCGTGCAATGGTGATGGCTGGGGCTGAGCCCAGCTGCCCAGATCTCCCCCCTGCCCAGCCCAGGGGACCAAGCTGGCAATGCGGAGCCCCTTCGTTGAACCAGCTAACCCCAAAGACCTGCTAGAAGGGAGGGTGCATGCTCAGATTTGAGAAGCAAACAGAAAAAAAACCCAAACTATTAAAGCTCCCACCTTCCCGTCCGCTGCAGTTCAGGGCCACTGTGTTTCTCCAGCGTGCTGTCAGAAGCACTGTCGTCAAGAGCTCCTGGCATCTTCCTTTTTTCCTGTTAAAATGGAAGTAAGATAAAGCTATGGACTTGTAATCGCTGGCTTGTTTTGCTTCTGGTCTGCCTCTGTGACTGTGTCAGAGTGGGACCTTGTGAATTTGGGCCCCTGAACAGCATCCCCAGCCGTCCCGCCCATCCCCCTCGCGCCTCCCACCTGCGAAGGGACGTTTTTCGGGGGCTCGATTCGGATCGATGGATCCCACTCTCCTGGCGGCAAGACCGTGACCTGATCCAGAAACTCGTCGATGCCAGCCACGAGGTCAGCCCCGTTCTTGGCTTTATAGGCAACGTCACGGAAAACCTGCCAATAGAAGACAACCTGGTGAGAGGACAACCCAGCTCGGAGGTCCTAACCAGTGCAATAAGCTCTTGGCTAAACGCAAGGCTTTTTCCCCAAAATTTCCTGCTGGAAAGGGCAGGAAATACTCCCCCCAAAGGAAAAATCTGTGCGTCAGGGCATTTGTAATCATCTCCCCCACGAGGCCCCCGTCCCCCATGGCACACCATACCCTTCTGCTTAAAGAGCAAGAGAAGTTTGACTGGCCCTGGCAATGCCACCACTGGGGACAGCGTGCTGGGGACCCCGGCAAGAAGGATGAGGTGCAGGATGCACCCCGGGTGGGATTTCAGCCTCTAGGATGTGGGGTGATGCAAATCTGCGTGTTCGCTTCGGGGTGAGAAAGAGGGCTGGGCTATTTGGAGAGCTGCGGGCAGCTGGGACAGCAAATCCTCTTCCTCACTACTTCAGAGACAGGGAGAGCTGAAGAAAGGCAAAAATGACCCGGAGCTATCTCATCTTGTCGCACCTCATCTGTCATGATAGTGGCCATGGACCTGCCGATCTCATGGTACTGATGGGCTTTTCCTTCTGGTCCAAGCAAAACAAACAGGAACCTGGGCAAGAAAAACAAAATGAGAGAGAGAAGAAGGTGTCCTTGCTCCAAGAGCACCCAAGGAAAGCCCTGGCAGCTCCCAGCCCGGAGCGTGGCTCCAGACGGGACACGTAGGCTCAGCGACGCCACGATGAATTTGAAATTCTTCAAAACCGACGGCAAATTTCATTTGGGGGCCAACTTTCATTACAATTGGCCGATGGGTTTAAAAGCTACAGCAGGGAATGGAGAAATGAAGGCGAGGAGATGCGGGTGGGGGAAACGTGCTTGCTCCCCCTCCCACTCGCCTTGTTCCCTTGGGACACCAAACTGATGCCTGCAACTCGATCTTTGGTTGGGTGTCTTTTTTACGGAAAAAATTTGCGCTTCTCATTCGCACCTTGTTGGGATGGGAACTTCCGTCATGCCCGAGAGGAGGACAGCCGGGCTCAGGCGGACAAATGCCACGATGGGCTGGTGAAGGAAATCCAGCTCTCCTACGAGCACGTTGGATGCTTCAGCCCCGGTGGGAATTTTCTTCATGAAGTGCAGCTCCGCCTGGGCACGACAAGCGATTTTCAGGCAATTACCCCAAAAGCAAAGCCCACAGCGCTCTGCAGCACACTCTCCAGCCAAGTTTGCAAGAGCAAATCTGGCCCTAAAGGCGTGAGAAAGCTACGAGTGTCTCACCTTGCTTAAATCCGTTGCTCTGCTCTCAGGGTTCACCCCATCTTTAGCTTCTGCAGCGGTGGGAGAAGGACAAGAGGTGATTGTTTGGGCTGGTAGGAAAAAGAAAGACACTCAGAAAGATGGACGAGGAGCAACTGGGACGCTTCTCCTTTGCCCGGACAAGTCTAATGGGGCCACAGCCCTGCAGAAAGCCTCACCTGGCTTGTAGAGGAGGTGCAGGTCTGACTGCCTCTTGCTCACATCAGCAAACGAGCAGACAGCGGGCAGAAGGTTGGTTGTCTTCTCGTTCTGATGGTGGTGCTTCCTCAAAAGGACTTCTCGAACTTGCGCCCGCACGTGCTCGTCAAACTCCGTGGACTGTTCTTGCTGGGCCAGGATCGTATCTGAGGATGGCAAAGGGAAACAAAGCCATCAGAGCAGAAACCCCAACAAGTCCCGACCCCCAAAGCCCCCAGGGAAGGCTGTGCCACACAGGCTGCACCCTAATGCCGGCTCAGCCTTGCATAGCAAGGCCTTTTAATAATGTTCAGCCTTTGCAGCCAAAACGAGAATTTTCTTCTGCTAAGAAACATGGCATCCAAGTGCTTATTCATCATTCCGCTAAGATAAATATTTCCCATTCTAAATGACGCAATTTTCTTGCCCGACCTGGCCTTTCTGACTCTACACGTTCACCCAAATTATAAGCGATCTATAGCACAGACGTTCCCAGAGCTTCCCGTGCTGATCGAGTGCAATTTGCCGAGCCCAGGGAGAAACGTGCTAAGAACGGCTCCGACTTCTCCAGCCCTTGAAAGGGCTGAATGGAGACCTGCCGCCAGTCAAAGATAACTTCTCCAAAGCGGCTTTTGCAATTAACTTCAAGTATCTTCCCCACAGAAATACACTGCTTGGTCATCGCCAGATAAACTCTGCCTTAAAACTCTTACATGCTGGATCTTAAGGCAAAAGCAAAAAAAAGAATGTGAGGAAACAGCTTGTAAGAAATAGTTCCTTTAAGGAGGTTCAGCTCTTACGCAGACTCTGTATTTCTAAGAGCAGCCTGCTAAGCCCTGACACACGCTCCTTTTTGGCTGCAGAATATTCTCTAGTGGCTTCTCCAACCCCACAAACTGCTTTCAAAAGGACCCCGCATTGGAATAAAAAAACGGTGCGACTGTTGCATGCCCAGTCTACATCCAAAAACAGCTCATGAGAAAAACACAGTGGCACTTCTGGAAAAGGACGTGCCATTGGGGCAGGGTTTGATTTGGGAGTGAAGAGCACCGTGGCGAGCTGAGCTCGGCCGTTCCCGGAGGGATGCAGCGCCCATGGTACCTGCAATCTCTTCGATGCTGTTGGCACAAATGTCCAGCAGCACCGACCCGTTGCTGATGCAGCTCCTCAGCTCGGAGAGGCTGTGCAAGGACAGCGTGCCAACGTAGGGCTTGCTCCAGCGCTCGCCGCCATCTTCCACGTCCTCCTCAAACTTCAGCCACCTGCGGACATCGGGTGCGATCAGCCCCATTGCAAGAAAACAGCCCCAGCTCTGCAACCCCTTTGACAGAGCCACGGGGTGGCAAGAGGAGAAGGCTCCTCGTGCCGCCACCTGCAGCTGCAAAAGCTTCGCATCCTGGAGAGGAGAAAGCAGAGCCCACGGGCGCTGCCGGTGCAGGGACTCCTCTCCCACCGCAGCCAAGCAGCAGGGATTTACCTTGCCGTTTCCTTCCACTCGCCATCTCGGCCCTCTTTTACACAGATCTCATCCAGCTCGGAGAACAAGTGGTGAGGGAGGTGCTGCTCGTCCTCCTTGCTCCTGAGAATGAACTGCACCCGCTGGGACGGGGAGCCTGGGGGCAGAAGGCAAAGACCCATCCCGTTACCGCGCCTGAACACAGCTCGTCACGCTCACGTGCAAAGTGGCCATCAGCACCAGTGCAGCCATAAACACTGGGCTGGCCCCTCTCTTCTGCGTCTGTCTGGGCTTGCACAGAGCCGTGGAGAAGGAGAAGCATCTAGTCCACCTCTGCATGAGGATGGGCTGCTTTCCTTCCCCACATTGCCATTTTTAAAGCCAGGATCCCTCTAAGGAAGACGAGCCTAAATCCATTATGCATTTAACTGCATTAAAAAAAACACAAACAAAAAAAAACAACAAAAAAAAGAAAACTTGGGGAAAAGAGGGTGTTGCTCAATAAGGCCACTTTCCCTCGGAAGAACAGCAACTCACTCAAACTAGCCACGGGGACCTGCTTGCAGAAGGCCCCAGCGCCCACGTTGCCCCCAGGAGTTTAGCGAATGCCGCGGTGGGACTTACAGTGGTAGCCCTGCTCCATCGGGGCAGAGTCCTTCTCCCGTTCCCCTTCCCGATGCTTCTGGCTGTGGCGTCGGTGATGCCGGTGGCTCTGCCTAACCAGTGGCATCCGCGCGCCCACGTACAGGGTCCGGTGGCCTGCGAAAAAGCAGCGGTTTTTGCAGCACTCTCGGCATTGCGGCAATGGTCGAGGTGGCCGGTGCCTTGCTAAGCCACGGTTATATATCCCAGGAGCAACGCCAGCTTCCCTGAATGTTATTTTCACTGGACCTCCTTTTTTCCAAGCCTATTTTACTCGAGCTTTGCAACAACACAGCAACAACAAGTGTTGGCTCTGGGTCATCTAAAAGTGCCCCCAAAGTATTGGACCTCTTCTCAAATTCCAGCTTCGGCTGGACAACACTCAGACTTGCTCATTAAGCAGCAACACAAGCTAATTATTTTCAAAATCTCTGTATGGCACGAGGCGACAAGAGACAATCAAATCAGTCCCATCGTAATGAACTCCAGAACAAAAAAAGAAAATCACAGCCCCGCGTCTGCAGCCCTGAAATGATTCTCCTGACCTCTCCAAGCCAGGAGCAGCCTCTGCGAGAAAAAAAGCCGTGAATTATCGAGCCCTGTGGCTACAACTCACACCGTGGCCTCCCGGGGGGCTTTTTCCCTCCGTTTAAAAAGCCGTAATAGTAAAAAACGTGACAATAACAGTGCTGCTTCATTGAGAAGCGCGGCACGTTTTGCTGCACATGATGTGACACCCGACAAGGCACACAGGAGAGACTTTGTGCAATGGGAAAAAGCGCTGGGCTGGTGGCTCCTCTACCAGGATCTCAGCAGAGACTCACCTTCCAACTCCTCCTCCTCATAGCGAACACTGACAGTGTTGCTCCTTCTTCCCCGGTCAATCACTGCCTCCTCGTCATGTCTCTGTTTAGCAACGACAAGAAGGGAAAAGTTGGGGCTGGGGGTGGAGAGCTCCCTTACGTCCTCCCAGCCATCACCCACCCCTGCGTCCACGCGAGTCCACGAGCCATCACGCCTCTACGTGCCGCCTCCTCCTCCTTCAGGCACAGCCCTAAAACCACGGACTTGTAGGAGGTTTTCCTTCCCATACGCAAATAAAACAGCCCATAACATCACCTCTACTGTATACCACGAGAGTCTGGACGTCTTTAATACAGCAGGAGAGGGATGAGTGTTTCAGACCAAAAAAACCCACCTCCTGCTTTGTTCTTGAGGTTCCTGTCTAAAAAAGTGATTTCCAAACTGGAAAAAAACCAACCCCAACCCACAAAACTGCACTTTTGAGCCCCGGCCGTGCTACCTGTAACTCTTCCAGAAGTGTCATTTTGTAACCCCCGTTTGGGTTCATCCTCACGTCAGTCACTGGGTTTCGGGGACAACTGAACCTCCAGGTCAGTCAGGGGGCCCGATTCCCCAGGGACTGATGGAGTAGCCCTCACGGGAGGAGCTAAGTGGCACCCAGTGTGCACCAACTCCAGAGACACAATAGGGACCATTGTGAAATCACAAGCTATGATGCGGATCCAGGCAGCTACTTAAAGCCATGCACCCCTAGAGCCTTCCCGCTTGGAAAACTTAGTGCCTGGGGAGAAGCCAGCTCTGCTTGGAGCAAAAACTCTCCAGAACAGAGAAACTTCCTGCATGAGAGGTGTCAGGCTCAAAAGTGTGCAGAAGGAAAACCCTTCACAGGCTCGTTCACCCTCCTGAGAAGCAAAGCCCACTAGCAGCATCATGTTTTCTCTCTTTTTCTTTCTAACAGTAGAGCTGAAGCTCTAGCATCCTGAGGATAACAGGAGGCACAAATACGGTAGGGAAAAAGAATATCTTATTGGATCAATGGGTAGATTCAGAAAAAAACCCTGCTACACAGTAGTTTATCCTGGCTGCTAGCTAGAACCGAGAAGACTGTTTTTTCCACCTGGGTCAACAGTTCCGGTGAAACATACTACCCGCCTAGGACAGCTGCATCTGAGGAACAAGAATTAGTTATCTGCAATACAAGGAATAACAATGAGTCATTTAGTGCCATGATATTCATCAGGCTGCACAGAGAAACAAGAGACAAATGCATTTGAATAACCATGTCTTGTGTTACGTTTTAACCACTTAACATTCCGTGAGAAATACCCCAAGAGCTCAAGAAGAAAGAGCAGAAAGACAGGAGACAGGTGAAAGCCTAGAGCGCCAGCTAGACGGAATGAAAGACCCTCTTCCTTCTCTGAAGCTTCAGCAAGGCTTCCTTCACCTGCTTGTTCCTCCGACTGTAAATGACGGGCTTCAAACTGGGGCTGACGAGAGTGTAGAAAAGGGAAAGAACTGTCTCCCTCCCAGAGGACTTACCGCTCCCGGGCCCCGCGTACAGGAAGATGGCGTTTCCATAAAAGACACCCACCACGGTCGGGTGAGAGCCACATGTGGACAAGGTTTCGTGCCATCCTGGCACAGAGCGGATGCGCAGATCGGTGGCCGGGATGTCCAGGGAGGAAATCAGGATTAAGGCTAAAGGGAAGAGGAAGAAGCACACACAAACAGCAAAGATCAGGACTTTATTGGCAGGAGCGGCAGTGCAGGCCAGCTTTAAGACAGCAAGAATTTCACAGGAGAAGTGGACAGCCTCGCAGGGGCCACAGAAAGGCAGGTGTAAAGCCAGAGAGGCTTGCAGTGTACCAAATACGAACGCCAAAGCCCACAAAACTGTGGCAAGGGTGAGGCGCAGCCTCCAGATCATGATGAGGGCACAGCAGAGGGGACGGCAGATTGCCACGTAGCGAACATGAGACATCACGGCCAGCAGCACGCACGCTGTAAGTGCAAAGATTAAATTAAGATGGATCTGTGCCCCACACCCAGCAACGGAGAGGGTTCTGCCTTGTCCAAGGAGGCTCCTTAGCATACGGGGACATTGCTGGAGGCGTAGCAGATGTCCGCGATGGAGAGGTGGCAGAGGAAGAAGTACCTGGGGCTGTGGAGGCAGTAGTCCAGGCAGATACGCAGAAAGACAAGTGTGTTTCCCATCCGAGTGGCAGAGCAGAGGGCAGAGAAAAGGCCAAAGAGGCAGCGCTGCAGGGCTGGGGTGCTGCAGAACCCCAGGAAGACGAATTCTGTGACAGTCTTTTCATTCTGCACGCTGTGCTGGAGGTGAGGCAGCACAAACTGCGACCACGGAGATCTGGAAGCGAAGGAGCAAGGAAAAGGAAAGAAAAAGGAGAGTTTTCCTAAGAATGTTGTGTCCTTTACTCTTTACGCTGCAGCTCCCTTCTCCCTGTTTTTCCCTCTGACTCCAGTGAAAGGTGCGTACTACCCTCCCCACGCTGAGCGACGTACATCTGAATTGCAAGCTCCAATCTCCTTGCAAACTTTGAGCAGTTTGACCAATCTCGCAC
This sequence comes from Buteo buteo, assembly GCF_964188355.1. Taxonomy (NCBI): domain Eukaryota; kingdom Metazoa; phylum Chordata; class Aves; order Accipitriformes; family Accipitridae; genus Buteo; species Buteo buteo. The sequence goes on from NW_027439485.1 coordinate 16,761, forward strand.
AACTTTGCTGCCTAGCTTGCCCTTGAAGTCTTTCTTTTCCTGGGTTGGTTTTGGCTTTTTTTTGCAGGGGGTGGGGAGGGGCAGGGTGTGGTGTCGCTGTTGGAGAAGATAAGATGATGAAGATTGCAGGTGTCGATTAAGGTGAAGCCAGAACAACTTCAAAGCAGCCGTTTTAAATTAAGTCCATATTAAAAGGAATGCACAGTTGACAGAATAATTCCAGTTTTACCATTAAACCAACCAGCATTTCCAAGCCACTGCTGTGTCCTCTTTACCTTGGTGAAATGCATTCCTATTGAATCCTGCAGTTGCTTGAGCCAACTCCCCTATCCCAGCAGGGAGGCTACTGCAGGTCCAGGAAGGTCAGGCAGAACATCACCTTGGTTCCTGCTGTGCAGCTGCTCGCCGTTACCAGTTTCGCAGGGTGCTGGTCAAGGTCCCTGGGCATCCCCTGGCACTTGTCTCCACGCAGCTCTCTGGTCTCCAAGATCTTCCGCCACTTCCAGGATACTTCCTCCAGCCAGGATCTTCACCTTTTCCTTCCTGGGTCCCCTCCTTCTCTTCAAGATCCCTTCTTCTTTCTGGGAACCCTTCTTTTTGCCACCACCTCTTCTTTCTGGAACCCCACGCCCCCAGTGTTCCCAATCTAAGTTGTCTATGGGAGCAGTACAATGCCTGATCAGCCTCCGAATTAAGGCTTCTCTCTCCTAGCTCGTTATTAACTGTAGGATTCGGGACATGCCACTTTTGCTTATTCCAGGTGTTACCCAAATTTACAACCAGCCCACGCTGGCTGCGTGTAGCGAGAAGCAGGCTTCTGCTTGACAGCTCAGAATCCAGTTTCAGACATTCACATGCACAGACCTTGCCACACACGTGCACCCAGTCACGTCTTGCCTGGTAACCTTCACAGTTTGAGCCAGTTTTTTGTCTACGGCCGGGCTTCAGAGGCAGGGCATGGCCACAGAAGCGCATTCCCCCCGTCAGTCTGTGAGGTGAGCAAGGGAGAGTCAATACTTGTCTGGTGAGCCTCATACCCAGACAAGCTGGGCGATCCCTCTCCTGCGACAGCCCTGGGAAAAGCCACAGCAGGGTGCTCCCTTGCCTCTGCCTAGGTCCCTGGGGTTCCCCTGCCTGCCATTGCTCCTTTGTCCTCCTCTGTGTTTGTGGAGATGAACCTTTAACCACACAACCTAACACCTACAACATCGGGAAAAAGAGAGGCTGCAGAGGGTCCAGCGGGGAAGGTCGCCGATGTCAAATGCTCTTTGTGAGAGGCAGCACACCCAGCTCACCTCCTTGCTCCTGAGCTGCTCTATCGGAAGCACTGCGTGCAGGACGCTCTGTTCAACAGGCTGTGTCTGTATCTGACTGCCTTGTCCTCGCTACAGCACCGTGTGCTGGGGGAATGCCACGGAGAGCAAGGAGGACGCTCTTTCCCCAGGAGCAACGGAGGGTGCTCAGCTGAGTGCTGCTGCAGGGGCCACAGTGGGGCAGGCAGGCAGGGAGGGGAAGGCAGGAACGAGGGAGCTGGGAGTCACCGGCCAGTCTGGGAGATGCCCCCCGAGAGGCTCGAGAACCCTGGAAGCACAGGACGAGCTTAGAGGAGGTTCAACGTGAGGCCCTGTGGTTAACCATCCCCTCCAGATCTGGATCTTCTCTGGTTCCCAAGTTACCGTGCAGTTTAACAGCCTGCTGCAGAGATCCTGACTGGGAGATCACTGTACCTCCAGGAGTTGGGGATCCACCTAACAGTTCACCGGAGCGGGTGCAGGTCTGTGCTGCACCGTACGTACGGCGTGGCCTTCAGGCTGTGTCCCTACACATGGCCCTTGGCCGCAGGATAAACGGAGCTGGTTGACTGTGACAGAGGAGCCTCCAGGCAGCTCCTGCTTGGTACCAGCGATTACGCCACCTGCGCGGCCCTGCCGTTATCTAAAGTGCAGCAAGAAGTCCGCGCGTGAACATCCTTTACGCATAGAGTTGTTTTCTTCTAAGAAAAGTTGTATAACACCGTGAATGACCAAAAGGAGGAACTTCTCCACAGGCAGGATCTGTACAGTGTGCCAAGGGAAAATCCATCTGGGGTCTGCCCAATGCTGCATGAACGCAGGGTCCCCAGCATCTGAAGGGACCTAAGATTTACTTGCTACCGAGATGCCTCTTCTTGCTGCCTGTATGCCTTCTTCCTGGCTACGTTGCCTCCCAAGATCTTGCCCACCCCCAGCCTACTGGGGAGGGGGGGAATGTTAGAGAGACAGCCTTGATGCTGTGCCAGCACTGCTCAGCCATGGCCAAAACACTGCTGTGTTATCAACAGCTTTCTAGCTACCAGTACAGAGCACAGCACTACGAGGGCTGCTATGGGGTAAAAGAACTCCAACTCAGCCAGACCCAATACAGAAGGAAAGTGGAGGAACAACAGAGGGGGCAGCCCAGGGACACAGAGCCCCCCCCAGGTCTCATCTGGCCGCTCCTGTGACCATACGGTGTACTCAAAATCAAATACCTGAAGTGCTCCCTTAGATGCAGTGTACAGCCAGGGGACAAGAAGGTGGCAGTTCTGCATTTTGCAGCTCCCAGGCTGATGGCAGAGCCAAAGCAAAAAAACCAAAACCAAAACCAAACCAAGCAAGAGAGGTAAAACTGAAGCGCAGGGAGCAAATGCTTCTCTTTCACCTTAGGCCAACTGCTCGGACGCTCTCTATGCTGCCCTGCCACAGAGGGCATCCCTCTCGTACCAGTAAGAGACAGAAGAGTGAATTAAAGCCAGGACCCCAAACCAGACCAAAAACCCGGTCGTGATGAAGAAGAAAGTGGAGAATGCATCAAATATAACAGAAAATTATTTTGGACATTCCCAGTTTACAGTTGGAAAAAAGAGGGAAAAAAAAAAGAGGAATTAGGTATTAAAAGAAGAGCACTGAATGATAAAGCAGTAGCAGTCCCTCTACCACTACAAACCCACACCCCCACACGCACACAGACTTAACACCACCAAACTCCCATTGATCGTGACGTTCAGCTCAGCTTGCTGATCTAGAGATACTGAATGCCTGAAGCACGCCAAGGATAACTGAAAACATCTGCATGGCTTTAATGGGAATCCTCCAACTGAAACAAAGCGCTTTCTCCCTCTGTCTGCGTTGGCACATCCCTGAGTCACACTCTTGCTCCTCTCCTTCCAAGTCAAGATTCCTAAACGTGAAAAGCGGGAGGGGGGAAAGGCAGAGGGAAGAGAAAAAGAGGGAGAGCATCATCAGTGGAAGACCTGCCAGCTGCTGCTGATTCAGCCCTGTTCGGGGGACCACCCCAGCAGAGAGGAGCTGGTTTGCATGCCACGGTCCTCACTGCCTGTTCCCAGGGACAGGCCGTTTGCTCAGCCTTGCCGGCCAAAGTGTGGGAAAAGCGTAGGCGTGCACCGTCGCTTGCAGAGGAGCACGGACACGTTCGTGTGCAATCCTTTACCTTTTTCCTCCCTGGATTCAAAGGGTTTCTGTCTTCAAAGTGAGAGCCTTCCATACAGTCGTTTGTGACATTTCATCCAGGATAATAATCTCAGAAGGATCAGTCCTGCAATAAATATTTTACACAGCAATCCGTGATTATGGGAACTGATGCCACCAAGGGCATTAGCATCAGCAAGAGGAACAGCGGAGCCCTGAGAATCAAAGCTGCGCATAAGCATGGGAGGTTTTGCTGGATGAGGAGTTTTGGGAGGCAAGCTGGGGAGCTGCAGAGCAACAGCTCTGTGCAAAGGCTCTTGCTGGGGTTTAGCCCTGGTCCGGGTTCCTAAGCCACTGCTGGTACAGATCACGCCTGCAACTCCTCATGTGTAAGTATGAGGAACTCCAGCTACCGTAAAGGCGCTGATGATGCAAGGTTTGGGGGTCAAACGCGAGTGCTGCAGCCACTCTGCTTGGGGTCAGAGCCCTGCGATCACCTCCTGCAGCCCTGCCCCCGAATTTGATTTTCCCACCAAGCTGCCTGCTGGTTTCTGTGGGATGCCCCACAAAGAGGCAAGTGGAGAAAACTCTGCCAAACCCCTTCAAGCTAATCTTGCCGGGGGTCCTGGCGCTTGGTGGGGCTTTACCTGTCACTGCCTTGCTTTGGGATATCCATGTCACTGGTCTTCCCCACGTTCAGCTGAACTGAACTTGCAGCAGCAGCAGCTTCCATCGCCCTCCTGGACTCCTGAGGTAAAAAAGGGACAAATCACGTTCTCTGTCTTTGGTCAAAGTGGAGATAAGCTGAATGCCCAGCACAAACTTAGCAGTCTGCCCTCCCCTTCTGCCCCTTGGCAGCTATAGGTATTAGTGCAGCAGGGTAGAAACCGTTCACTCCAAAGGTTTTGGGGCAGGGGGATTGGGTGTTCAAAACACGATTATGAGCAAATCTTGCCAGCAGCAGCAGCAGCACCTTCTAATAATAATCATCGTAATGATAATGACCTTGGTGAAAAACGACTCGTTTTAAAAATTACACCTGTATTCAAGCGTTCAGCTCACTGCTACTTGAGGAAACAAAGGTTACAACGTGGGATCCAGGCTATTGGGATCTATTTCGATTGAGTGCTGATCTTCCCCCAACGTTTCCAGACAAGCTGTAAGAGAAACAGGCAACCTCACAGCCCGACGGAGATGTCCAGCCCCGAGGACCCAGCAAGCCTTACCTCTTCTTCTTCTCTGGCTTCATTTCTGGCATCGTCCAACTTCTTCTTCCTTTCTGGCATAAGGTCATCCAGAAAGCTGAGCTCGCGCTTTGAGAAGCAGAAATCCATCGCTTTCCGGACAAAGACGAGAGCCAAAACCTTCACGAATAAGAGGGAAGATGCGGTGAGCTCAGAGACGATGCCACCTCTCACTCCAACGCTGCAAACACCCCGCTGCTGAGCGGCGGCAGCTCTTACCATCATGGGAAAGATGATGGCGGCACGGGACACCTTGATGGTCCAGAGCAGGACGAGGCAGGTCAGCTGGATCACCGTGAACAAATGCACCTTTTGCAAGGGCACGTGCCGCAGGTAGATGAAATCCGGCTGGTGTTTCGCTGGCATCCAAAACAGCTTCAAGCGATCAAAGAACTGCAAAATAAAAGGGAAAGGTTGCCGCCTTGGGACTGCGGCAAGTTTCTGGCCCTCTCGAGACGTGGAGGCGGTTTGCAGCATCTCGCTTGCCGTCAGAAATCCTGGATCCCACCGCGTTCCTCCTGGGAGCAGCACCCATTTTCCCTTCGCTCCATCTATCAACCGGCTTGCCCCTGAGAGCTGCCCACCAAACGGCAACTATTCCGTGCCATTCCATTATTAGCATTTCTCGGCCCACTGAATCCCCCAGCGAGGATTTCCACCAGTGGCAGAAACTGCCTTCCCTTTGCACTGAATTCCCCCGCTTTCACGTAACCAAACACTGACCTGCCCTAAACCCTGAAACAGAGAGCGCTGAACTTGCCTGGTCCTCCCAGCCCTATATACCTCCTGTGCCTCCACCAATCTTTTTCTTACACAAAAGAGTTTCATTGCTTGCTCTGCAAGAAGTTTTTCCCATGCCACTGCTTTTTTCCCTGCTGCTACGGAGACAAAATACCAGGGAAACGACATGCTGCACGCTGTAAAAGAGTCCGTACCTGAATTCCTCTGAGCGACGACACACCCATGTAGAGAAAGACGCCATAGAGCACAGGCATTGGTATAAACTGGAGGGGAAAAGAGAAAAAAAAAAAAGAATGCAATCGTTTCTTTTTCCATATTGCATTTTCAGTATTACCACCCTCTTCCACAGGCACTGCCTAAAATTGCTTGAAGCCTTCCAGCTTCCATTCAGGCTTACAGATGGGTCAGGTTTTAACCATTAAAGATTTTGTGCGCACGAGTGAGCTAAGGCTCTGCTTTAGGCTGAACTTTGGAGTTACCTCTCCTCAGAATACTCCTATTTTCCAGAAAGGTTGGAGGAAAATAGGCGATTTCACCCGTGCTACCGTATGCCGCATTCTGTGGCGGTAGAAAAACACTTCTGCCTAATCTTGGGGCAACAGGCAAAGGCCACAGGCCTCCTTTTAGCCTAGAGACGAGATTACTTTGTGGGAGGAACGTGCAAGGAAGCCCACGGGGATGACCTCAGTGTGTTTAGCTCCTGGGAACAGCTGCTCCGGGGCATTTGGGGAGCAAATTGCAGCCAGTAAAGGGCTGCCTGTTTGAAAGAGAGCAGACGTGCTGGTCTCAATATGCTCAGCTGTAACCCATAAACATGGGCGGGCCTGAAAGACACCCGAAAATTCAAGCAGTTGCGTTGCTCGCTTGCCTCGAGCACACCAAACGGGGGCCCAAAGGGCTGCAAAGCCTAACCGAGGCTGGTTCCCACCGTGGGTCAAGCCCCAAGGGTTGGGATCACCCCCTCCTCCTCCGCTCCACAACTAACTACTCAGGCCTGCAGAGAGGGGACTGTTTTTCTGTAACCTCCAACAAGCTCGCGGTTGTCGGGTGGTTTGCATTTTCCTCTCACCTTTAACACGGAAGTGAAGAAGACGGAGCAGCCCATGAGCCCAAAGATCAGCAAGCCAGTGACTCTCTGCTCTCGTATCCCCAGAAACTTGGGTTGTTCTCCTGGAGCTGAGCAGTCAGACTCTACTTTGAGGCTATTCACGTGGGTGATGGACAGGACGGTCGCAGCCACAAACCAGGGCAGCCCCATCACCGAGCACACCCCCAGCATCACGGCCACCACGAAAAGGTCCAGGTGGTACCCGCATCCTTTCTGCAGGCAGGAAAACAAGAAACAGAGCATCCCATAGCACAAGAGCAAGGATAACGTCGCAAGTCAGACTCAAACCCTGCTCGAGCACAGGTCAACTTCTTCAGAATTTAAAACAAGAAATGGAAACAAGTAAGGGTGTACGCAGGCTTTGCACAAGCACCTGGCATGAAAATCTGGCAGGAGTTCAGACACAAGGGATATGGGGAGCTTGTGCGATACATACTTCTCCAAAAAAACCCCACCCACAACCCAAAACCACCAAACCGTTTTTTTCACTCACAAAGAAAATTCTACCACTTGCGAGGAAGGTGTGACTCTGAGTTATCCCTGGCAGCGCATCAAAACAATGCATTCCCCGCACCTGCTGCCGCTGCCGTTTCAAAACAAAAACGCGCTTCCATATTGCTCCAAGATTAATTTGCTCCTCCAAAAGGTTGCTCATCTGAACTGCCCTGTCACTTGCTCCCTGCATCATCGTTAATCCAGGAGAGCATCCTGCCACGCAGCCTGACCTTGTCCCAAACCAATGCCTTCAGAAAGCATCGGCAATAAGAGCTTCTCCCCAGACCTGCAGCCCAGAAGGGGCTGGGGCCGGGGTCATCTCTCGCAGGCCCTTACCTTCAGCTTGTGCTCCTTCCTGTTCACAATAACGGCACTGATCTGCTGGTCCATGAATATCAAGATGGTGCAGAGCAGAGCTGGGACGAGCGCAGCCAACACCGTCCACCAAGGGTTGGGTCCTATGGGGTTGATGAACCACCCGCGGTCGTCTCTGGTAGGCTGCAACAAAGCCCACACATCAGCATCGTCTCCCAGCCCAGGCACTCCACTGGCTTTCCTTTTCCCCTCCCTCCCTGTGTCAGAGCACCTCCCAGCCCTGGCTTCATGTCCCCCTCTCCCGTGGGCTTCAGCAGTGCCAGTCTCCTCTTTGCAAGCACCTCTAGGTACTTCTCCTGTAGGTATCTAGTTTTGGGGCCATCTTCTCGTTGCCAGGAGGAAGCAAGGCACTTGGAGGTGGAAGAGGAGATGGTCACACCACCAGCATCTCCTCCAGACTCAGCCCTGCCCTGCCCCGGCATCACCTTGTGGCACCCCCACGTGCCAAAACACCCCATTACCTTGAACGTGTGGGGGACCTGGAGCTTTGGCGATGGGATCCCAACCACAAAGTCAAGGAGCACCATGATGGCGATGGTGAGGAAAACAGCAAAGTCGCTCACCGTGGACCGTACCTGGGGCGAGAAACCAGAGGTGAAAGGGGCATGGCAAACAGGGCCGTAACGTGAGATGCAAGAGTTGCGGACATCCACAACATTCAGGCTGGTTAACCAAATCCCACCACCCCTCTGAGCACATGCAGCCTGATCCCTTGCTTAGATACTGTTGCTGTTTGTCCCCGTGAGATCTGGTGTCAGATAATAAAAAAAGCTTAATTAGGCGGACAAGGGTTGGTTTAAGTCAAAACCTAAAAATAATAATATTAAAAATAAGAAAAGAGATGTCTGCCACTACAGCTACACTCACAGCTACAACGGCAACAAGGCACTGAGGCATCCTTTAGTCCTCAAAAGGAACCTCCTCATTCGAATCTACTTTCCGCTCGAGCACATAATGCGCAGAAGGTAGGGAAAAAAAACCACAACCCCAACCCCCAAAACTTTGGGAAACCTGACTTCCTACTACCTGAGGAGGGGGGAAAAAAAAAAAATTAAAAAAAATCAAACCCCAAAAATCTTCAATCTGGGGCAGATCGCGAGGCAGGTGGGAAATGCTACGATGATTTTGCACTCACGGAAATGAGTGCGGGACATCCAAGCTCTTGGAGAGCTTGGCCTGCAAGGCCAACGTTTCCCAGCTTGACCATGGCGGGGCTAATACTGCTTAGTGCTCCAGGAAAGCCATTTTGGGAAACGAGTGTGGAGATGGACGCTGGCCACCATCTTCTACTTACTCTGGTTGGAAAGTAGCGGCTGGTTTTAAACTTCTTCAAGAAGCTTGACAGGGCAAAGGTGGCGAAGAAGAGGATGCAGCACCAGAGGAACACATCAGGCGTGTAGGGGCCGTCGCGTCCACAGGCAGGTCCTTGAAACTCCCCACGCAAATGCCGACATTCCTGGAGAAACAGAGCGTCAGGACACAAAGGCAGTGCACGTGCGGCAGGGAAACCTCGCGTAGCTAGGGGGTTTTGAGGATCTTGGTCCAAGATCCACGACCCTCTAACTGCTCCTGCCAATGGAGATTTATATGTAATGAGCAGCAGCAGCTGAACAAGTGACACATCGAACTATAGAGCGGAGAAACGAGATGTGAGGGGACACCATACCACGCACCCTCGGCACATCCTCTGCCTGCCATTCGAGCAATCGTGGCTAAAGAAGACACCAGAGGGGAAGGAAACACTGGAAACTCTTGGGGAGAGAGAGAGAGGGAAGAGGGAAGGAGGGCTAAAGACAACCATGGTAGGAAAGGAGGAGAAGAGACAAATCGTCCCTTCCCAGGGGAGGGCTCGCAGAACCTGGCCAAGAGGGGATGAAGGCCACCATAAGAGCCTGCCGCCCTAGGCCCGGGCTCTGCTTCCAGCAACAACAGCCTGAGAGGCTGCTCAGACATGCAAATTTATGCATGTACCTACAGACAGCACTGAACGAGAAAGCAAGGCCCAGAGTTACTAGGAACCCATTAAGGAGGCCAATTACTACCTTTCAAGCATGAACTTAAGTCCTACCCACAACTTCTACAATAATCAAACCACCCACTACTTAACCTTCCTCCCAGTCAGAAATACTGTCCGGCAACAGGCTTGAGGGGGACACTTGCTACCTACCCACAACGTTGGGGACCAGGTAGACTGGGACAAGGTGGACTCTCCTCCCGAGGACCAAGCGGTTTTAACAAACCACACGCTAGATTTAAGCAAGGACTTTTCCGAGCAGCACTAGCACAGTTTGAAGCCCATCATTCCCTGAAGGGCTCTGACTTTTGCACCATGCAAATGCCCCTGGACCCCGTGGCCGCGGCGCGAGGAAGCAGTGGCTCGGGGCACTTACGGTCACCGTGAGGTTTTCCCAGGCGATGCCAGACACGTTGATCCCGTTGCTCGCCCAGAAACGCAGCGTTTCGTTGCTGGGATGGGTCGGTGCCTCACACTTACAGCTGGGAGGAGAGAAGCCAAGACAGGGGTAAGGGAAAGGCGATGGAGGTGCAGCCCGCAGCTCCTGCCAAGGGGCAGCAGCTTTCTCAGGGGGAAAAAAACCCACTAGTAGCTGGTGAGGAAGTCCAACTTGCTGTGCATGTGCACAGGGTAGGTGTCTCGCAGGTGACTCAGCTTCTCCAGAGCCTCGTAGATGAAGATGATGCAGATGAGGGAGGCAAAGGCTTCTTCCGTGAAGCGGGTGACGTAGCACACCAAACAGCTGGCATCGGTGGCCACCAGCACTATGCACAAGAAGGCGGTCCACAGCCCAATGCACGCCCGCAGAGACAGATAGGAGAGCGTGTACTCCCTGGGAAAGCAAAATGAAACAAAGGCTGCAAAGGCCAGCAAGAGGCCCTGAGACATGCCTGCCTTCGGGGAAAACAGGGAGCAATTCTGGAGCGTGTCAAGGCTGCGGATGGGAAATGCAGTTTCCATGTACTACTACAGAGAGCCTCGGGGCTGTGGTGCAGGGTGTAGACCCACAGGAGGAGAGGCCAATTATTTAGTTACCACTGTTGAACAAGGATCTTGTGTTAACACCTTGGAGGCTGCTTGAGGTCAGGTCCCTCTTGGGCCAGGTGGTGTTCTCCCACATCACCCTGATGCCCTGACACTGAAACCAGCTGGGTTTGCACCCAGTCACCTGCTGCCAGCAAGCTGGGGCTTAATGATAAACCTTATGGCAATAAGGGTGGTTTATCTCCCATCAAAGCCATAGCAACAAAAGGACTGTCACTAAAATCTAGCAACTACCCCTAAGAAACAGAAAAGCAAAGCAAAGCATCTTTTCTCCATCACTGCCCCCTTCTGAAGGCTCTCGCAGCACCCAGCTGCGGCAGCCAGCCTTACTTGCAGAATTTGTAGAGGATCTTCTCAAACACGAGGACGGGTCCGGTGCTGCCGAGGATGGTGAGAGGTTGGCCGGCAAAGAGGCAATACACCACGCCGGCCATGGACGCGCCCAGCAGCGACTCCATGGCACTCTGTCCGGGGAAGAGAGGCAGCCGTGAGTAAATAAATCGTTAGGGAGAAACAAAAACCAAAGCCGATTCACTGCAGCGAGGACTTTGGCCTGACTTTTATCCTCCCCCATGCCCCCCAACAGAGAGAGGTGCTCACTATCTGGCCATTGGTCGCCTCCCCCAGCAGTCCCCCAAAGGTGACAACAGGGGACATGCAGGCACAGTAGAGGAAGAGGAAGGACGCCAGGCACTGCAGGCTCAGACCATCCCGGAAGTCGCTCCAGAACCACGGGGCTTTCCGCTTCACGTCCAGGGTCAAACCTCCAAAGAGCCTGCAGGAAGGAAAAAGAAGAGAGTCTGTTCTCTTGGAGGAACACGGTGACTTTGCTTTGCTGCAGAAGGGCAATCAGAAGCACGGAGTCACTTTCGTGGCTAAAAAGAAGCACTCTCCTTCCTCCCAAATCAAGGAAACCTGCGTGCAATGGTGATGGCTGGGGCTGAGCCCAGCTGCCCAGATCTCCCCCCCGCCCAGCCCAGGGGACCAAGCTGGCAATGCGGAGCCCCTTCGTTGAACCAGCTAACCCCAAAGACCTGCTAGAAGGGAGGGTGCATGCTCAGATTTGAGAAGCAAACAGAAAAAAAACCCAAACTATTAAAGCTCCCACCTTCCCGTCCGCTGCAGTTCAGGGCCACTGTGTTTCTCCAGTGTGCTGTGAGAAGCACTGTCGTCAAGAGCTCCTGGCATCTTCCTTTTTTCCTGTTAAAATGGAAGTAAGATAAAGCTATGGACTTGTAACCGCTGGCTTGTTTTGCTTCTGGTCTGGCTCTGTGACTGTGTCAGAGTGGGACCTTGTGAATTTGGGCCCCTGAACAGCATCCCCAGCCGTCCCGCCCATCCCCCTCGCGCCTCCCACCTGCGAAGGGACGTTTTTCGGGGGCTCGATTCGGATCGATGGATCCCACTCTCCTGGCGGCAAGACCGTGACCTGATCCAGAAACTCGTCGATGCCAGCCACGAGGTCAGCCCCGTTCTTGGCTTTATAGGCAACGTCACGGAAAACCTGCCAATAGAAGACAACCTGGTGAGAGGACAACCCAGCTCAGAGGTCCTAACCAGTGCAATAAGCTCTTGGCTAAACGCAAGGCTTTTTCCCCAAAATTTCCTGCTGGAAAGGGCAGGAAATACTCCCCCAAAAGGAAAAATCTGTGTGTCAGGGCATTTGTAATCATCTCCCCCACGAGGCCCCCGTCCCCCATGGCACACCATACCCTTCTGCTTAAAGAGCAAGAGAAGTTTGACTGGCCCTGGCAATGCCACCACTGGGGACAGCGTGCTGGGGACCCCGGCAAGAAGGATGAGGTGCAGGATGCACCCCGGGTGGGATTTCAGCCTCCAGGATGTGGGGTGATGCAAATCTGCGTGTTCGCTTCGGGGTGAGAAAGAGGGCTGGGCTATTTGGAGAGCTGCGGGCAGCTGGGACAGCAAATCCTCTTCCTCACTACTTCAGAGACAGGGAGAGCTGAAGAAAGGCAAAAATGACCCGGAGCTATCTCATCTTGTCGCACCTCATCTGTCATGATAGTGGCCATGGACCTGCCGATCTCATGGTACTGATGGGCTTTTCCTTCTGGTCCAAGCAAAACAAACAGGAACCTGGGCAAGAAAAACAAAATGAGAGAGAGAAGAAGGTGTCCTTGCTCCAAGAGCACCCAAGGAAAGCCCTGGCAGCTCCCAGCCCGGAGCGTGGCTCAAGACGGGACACGTAGGCTCAGCGACGCCACGATGAATTTGAAAATCTTCAAAACCGACGGCAAATTTCATTTGGGGGCCAACTTTCATTACAATTGGCCGATGGGTTTAAAAGCTACAGCAGGGAATGGAGAAATGAAGGCGAGGAGATGCGGGTGGGGGAAACGTGCTTGCTCCCCCTCCCACTCGCCTTGTTCCCTTGGGACACCAAACTGATGCCTGCAACTCGATCTTTGGTTGGGTGTCTTTTTTACGGAAAAAATTTGCGCTTCTCATTCGCACCTTGTTGGGATGGGAACTTCCGTCATGCCCGAGAGGAGGACAGCCGGGCTCAGGCGGACAAATGCCACGATGGGCTGGTGAAGGAAATCCAGCTCTCCTACAAGCACGTTGGATGCTTCAGCCCCGGTGGGAATTTTCTTCATGAAGTGCAGCTCCGCCTGGGCACGACAAGCGATTTTCAGGCAATTACCCCAAAAGCAAAGCCCACAGCGCTCTGCAGCACACTCTCCAGCCAAGTTTGCAAGAGCAAATCTGGCCCTAAAGGCGTGAGGAAGCTACGAGTGTCTCACCTTGCTTAAATCCGTTGCTCTGCTCTCAGGGTTCACCCCATCTTTAGCTTCTGCAGCGGTGGGAGAAGGACAAGAGGTGATTGTTTGGGCTGGTAGGAAAAAGAAAGACACTCAGAAAGATGGACGAGGAGCAACTGGGACGCTTCTCCTTTGCCCGGACAAGTCTAATGGGGCCACAGCCCTGCAGAAAGCCTCACCTGGCTTGTAGAGGAGGTGCAGGTCTGACTGCCTCTTGCTCACATCAGCAAACGAGCAGACAGCGGGCAGAAGGTTGGTTGTCTTCTCGTTCTGATGGTGGTGCTTCCTCAAAAGGACTTCTCGAACTTGCGCCCGCACATGCTCGTCAAACTCCGTGGACTGTTCTTGCTGGGCCAGGATCGTATCTGAGGATGGCAAAGGGAAACAAAGCCATCAGAGCAGAAACCCCAACAAGTCCCGACCCCCAAAGCCCCCAGGGAAGGCTGTGCCACACAGGCTGCACCCTAATGCCGGCTCAGCCTTGCATAGCAAGGCCTTTTAATAATGTTCAGCCTTTGCAGCCAAAACGAGAATTTTCTTCTGCTAAGAAACATGGCATCCAAGTGCTTATTCATCATTCCGCTAAGATAAATATTTCCCATTCTAAATGACGCAATTTTCTTGCCCGACCTGGCCTTTCTGACTCTACACGTTCACCCAAATTATAAGCGATCTATAGCACAGACGTTCCCAGAGCTTCCCGTGCTGATCGAGTGCAATTTGCCGAGCCCAGGGAGAAACGTGCTAAGAACGGCTCCGACTTCTCCAGCCCTTGAAAGGGCTGAATGGAGACCTGCCGCCAGTCAAAGATAACTTCTCCAAAGCGGCTTTTGCAATTAACTTCAAGTATCTTCCCCACAGAAATACACTGCTTGGTCATCACCAGATAAACTCTGCCTTAAAACTCTTACATGCTGGATCTTAAGGCAAAAGCAAAAAAAAGAATGCGAGGAAACAGCTTGTAAGAAATAGTTCCTTTAAGGAGGTTCAGCTCTTACGCAGACTCTGTATTTCTAAGAGCAGCCTGCTAAGCCCTGACACACGCTCCTTTTTGGCTGCAGAATATTCTCTAGTGGCTTCTCCAACCCCACAAACTGCTTTCAAAAGGACCCCGCATTGGAATAAAAAAACGGTGCGACTGTTGCATGCCCAGTCTACATCCAAAAACAGCTCATGAGAAAAACACAGTGGCACTTCTGGAAACGGACGTGCCATTGGGGCAGGGTTTGATTTGGGAGTGAAGAGCACCGTGGCGAGCTGAGCTCGGCCGTTCCCGGAGGGATGCAGTGCCCATGGTACCTGCAATCTCTTCGATGCTGTTGGCACAAATGTCCAGCAGCACCGACCCGTTGCTGATGCAGCTCCTCAGCTCGGAGAGGCTGTGCAAGGACAGCGTGCCAACGTAGGGCTTGCTCCAGCGCTCGCCGCCATCTTCCACGTCCTCCTCAAACTTCAGCCACCTGCGGACATCGGGTGCGATCAGCCCCATTGCAAGAAAACAGCCCCAGCTCTGCAACCCCTTTGACAGAGCCACGGGGTGGCAAGAGGAGAAGGCTCCTCGTGCCGCCACCTGCAGCTGCAAAAGCTTCGCATCCTGGAGAGGAGAAAGCAGAGCCCACGGGCGCTGCCGGTGCAGGGACTCCTCTCCCACCGCAGCCAAGCAGCAGGGATTTACCTTGCCGTTTCCTTCCACTCGCCATCTCGGCCCTCTTTTACACAGATCTCATCCAGCTCGGAGAACAAGTGGTGAGGGAGGTGCTGCTCATCCTCCTTGCTCCTGAGAATGAACTGCACCCGCTGGGACGGGGAGCCTGGGGGCAGAAGGCAAAGACCCATCCCGTTACCGCGCCTGAACACAGCTCGTCACGCTCACGTGCAAAGTGGCCATCAGCACCAGTGCAGCCATAAACACTGGGCTGGCCCCTCTCCTCTGCATCTGTCTGGGCTTGCACAGAGCCGTGGAGAAGGAGAAGCATCTAGTCCACCTCTGCATGAGGATGGGCTGCTTTCCTTCCCCACATTGCCATTTTTAAAGCCAGGATCCCTCTAAGGAAGACGAGCCTAAATCCATTATGCATTTAACTGCATTAAAAAAAACACAAACAAAAAAAAAACAACAAAAAAAAGAAAACTTGGGAAAAAGAGGGTGTTGCTCAATAAGGCCACTTTCCCTCGGAAGAACAGCAACTCACTCAAACTAGCCACGGGGACCTGCTTGCAGAAGGCCCCAGAGCCCACGTTGCCCCCAGGAGTTTAGCGAATGCCGCGGTGGGACTTACAGTGGTAGCCCTGCTCCATCGGGGCAGAGTCCTTCTCCCGTTCCCCTTCCCGATGCTTCTGGCTGTGGCGTCGGTGATGCCGGTGGCTCTGCCTAACCAGTGGCATCCGCGCGCCCACGTACAGGGTCCGGTGGCCTGCGAAAAAGCAGCGGTTTTTGCAGCACTCTCGGCATTGCGGCAATGGTTGAGGTGGCCGGTGCCTTGCTAAGCCACGGTTATATATCCCAGGAGCAACGCCAGCTTCCCTGAATGTTATTTTCACTGGACCTCCTTTTTTCCAAGCCTATTTTACTCGAGCTTTGCAACAACACAGCAACAACAAGTGTTGGCTCTGGGTCATCTAAAAGTGCCCCCAAAGTATTGGACCTCTTCTCAAATTCCAGCTTCGGCTGGACAACACTCAGACTTGCTCATTAAGCAGCAACACAAGCTAATTATTTTCAAAATCTCTGTATGGCACGAGGCGACAAGAGACGATCAAATCAGTCCCATCGTAATGAACTGAAGAACAAAAAAAGAAAATCACAGCCCCGCGTCTGCAGCCCTGAAATGATTCTCCTGACCTCTCCAAGCCAGGAGCAGCCTCTGCGAGAAAAAAAGCCGTGAATTATCGAGCCCTGTGGCTACAACTCACACCGTGGCCTCCCGGGGGGCTTTTTCCCTCCGTTTAAAAAGCCGTAATAGTAAAAAACGTGACAATAACAGTGCTGCTTCATTGAGAAGCGCGGCACGTTTTGCTGCACGTGATGTGACACCCGACAAGGCACACAGGAGAGACTTTGTGCAATGGGAAAACGCGCTGGGCTGGTGGCTCCTCTACCAGGATCTCAGCAGAGACTCACCTTCCAACTCCTCCTCCTCATAGCGAACACTGACAGTGTTGCTCCTTCTTCCCCGGTCAATCACTGCCTCCTCGTCATGTCTCTGTTTAGCAACGACAAGAAGGGAAAAGTTGGGGCTGGGGGTGGAGAGCTCCCTTACGTCCTCCCAGCCATCACCCACCCCTGCGTCCACGCGAGTCCACGAGCCATCACGCCTCTACGTGCCGCCTCCTCCTCCTTCAGGCACAGCCCTAAAACCACGGACTTGTAGGAGGTTTTCCTTCCCATACGCAAATAAAACAGCCCATAACATCACCTCTACTGTATACCACGAGAGTCTGGACGTCTTTAATACAGCAGGAGAGGGATGAGTGTTTCAGACCAAAAAAACCCACCTCCTGCTTTGTTCTTGAGGTTCCTGTCTAAAAAAGTGATTTCCAAACTGGAAAAAAACCAACCCCAACCCACAAAACTGCACTTTTGAGCCCCGGCCGTGCTACCTGTAACTCTTCCAGAAGTGTCATTTTGTAACCCCCGTTTGGGTTCATCCTCACGTCAGTCACTGGGTTTCGGGGACAACTGAACCTCCAGGTCAGTCAGGGGGCCCGATTCCCCAGGGACTGATGGAGTAGCCCTCACGGGAGGAGCTAAGTGGCACCCAGTGTGCACCAACTCCAGAGACACAATAGGGACCATTGTGAAATCACAAGCTATGATGCGGATCCAGGCAGCTACTTAAAGCCATGCACCCCTAGAGCCTTCCCGCTTGGAAAACTTAGTGCCTGGGGAGAAGCCAGCTCTGCTTGGAGCAAAAACTCTCCAGAACAGAGAAACTTCCTGCATGAGAGGTGTCAGGCTCAAAAGTGTGCAGAAGGAAAACCCTTCACAGGCTCGTTCACCCTCCTGAGAAGCAAAGCCCACTAGCAGCATCATGTTTTCTCTCTTTTTCTTTCTAACAGTAGAGCTGAAGCTCTAGCATCCTGAGGATAACAGGAGGCACAAATACGGTAGGGAAAAAGAATATCTTATTGGATCAATGGGTAGATTCAGAAAAAAACCCTGCTACACAGTAGTTTATCCTGGCTGCTAGCTAGAACCGAGAAGACTGTTTTTTCCACCTGGGTCAACAGTTCCGGTGAAACATACTACCCGCCTAGGACAGCTGCATCTGAGGAACAAGAATTAGTTATCTGCAATACAAGGAATAACAATGAGTCATTTAGTGCCATGATATTCATCAGGCTGCACAGAGAAACAAGAGACAAATGCATTTGAATAACCATGTCTTGTGTTACGTTTTAACCACTTAACATTCCGTGAGAAATACCCCAAGAGCTCAAGAAGAAAGAGCAGCAAGGCAGGAGACAGGTGAAAGCCTAGAGCGCCAGCTAGACGGAATGAAAGACCCTTCCAGCAACAACAGCCTGAGAGGCTGCTCAGACATGCAAATTTATGCATGTACCTACAGACAGCACTGAATGAGAAAGCAAGGCCTGGGGGGATCATTTCCCCTCTGCTCAGGGCTGCTGGGGCCAGTCTGTGTGCTCTGTCCAGACTGGGCTCCCCAGGACAAGACTGGGACTCACTGGGGCGAGCCCAGCAAAGGGCCACAAAGGTGACGAAGGGACTGGAGCACTTTTCATATGCGGAGAGGCTGGGAGAGCTGGGACCCTTCAGCCTGGAGAAGGCTCAGGGAGCTCTTATCCATGTACATCTGATGGGAGGGAATGAAGAAGAGGGAACCGGGCTCTTCTCAGCAGCGCCTTCTGGCAGGACAAGAGGCAAAGGGCACAAACTGCAAAACATGAAATTAAAGCTGAACACAAGAAAAACTTTCTGACTGCAACTGTGGTCGAGCACTGCAACCGGTTGCCCACAGAAGTTGTGGTGTCTCCACCCTTGGAGTCCACTCAAAACCTGAGGGGACACGTCCTGGGCAACCTGCTCTGGGTGACCCTGCTTGAGCAGGAGGGCTTGGACTCGATGATATCAAAGGTCCCGAAAACCTCAACGGTTCTGTGAAAGCCACAGACAGAGATCTCTGCCTCAAGCCGAGAGGCAGCAGTCATCAGCCGACTCAGAGGAGCAGGCTGGGAGGCAGCTAGAAAACTCTTCCCAGTTCCTCCCTTGTCATCCCTGCCTCAGGTGTGCAAGCCAGTGCACCGCTCTGTTGAGCCGCCCAGTTCTCATCCCGCTGTGATTCTGCAGGTAACGTTAACACAAAGGAGTGAGAGGGGAAGAGCTTTAGTTAACGGCATGGGAACCTGAAAGCACAGGACAACTTTTCCCCAAACGTGGGCAATGCTGCTTAGATTCTGTCACCTAGGGAAGAGAAGGAAGACGACAAATGGGCCAAAGGGTTACACAGGAATGAAATACGAGGAAGGTGCAAGAGACATCAAAAACATCGATATGTGCCCCAGAAGACTATTTTGTAGTCAACTGACCTGCCCACACCCGACTGTGGGCATGAGGCCTCCGCTCCGACTTCCACTCTTCTCCTCTTCACCATTTCTTCCACTGCAGCACTATCTGACACTTCTTTTCTTCTCTTGACTTTCAAAACATTGCAAACTTGGTATTGATAAAATTTGATTTTGACTTTTCTATTTTAGAACAAAAGTCAGACTTAATATACATCTGTGTTTCGCAACATTGTCCAGGCTTATACAACCAAAACCAAAAAATGACTCAGGAATAAAAGATTAGCTGCCTTATTCAAACAGAAGGTAAGCACTGAGAGGCCATCCAGAGAATTATGCTCAACAGTTTTAAAGAAGAACTACTGCTTCCCAGGACATCCTATTGGCTCCATTTTTAGAGGAGGGCCTAGGAACATCATTAGCAGGAACGTAATGCTAGCAGAGAGAGCGGGATTTCCTCAGGGGGAATTTGGACAGGACACCTTCACTAATTCACTCCATCTTCAGACACTTACCTGTATTGAAAACAAACCCACCCTGAGATCTCACTAAACAACTACTTTCCAAAGAAGCTTAACTTGGTTGTTTTCGACACATGCAGCACTTAGGAAACTACTTCATTATTCAGCACTATTGACCTCATACAGACTCTCACAGCGAAGAAACCATTTGACAGCTCAGCTCAGACTTGGCGAAAACACATTTAACTGAAGCCAGCACGGCTCTCACGTCCTCAGGCAGGACTTCATTCAAAGTCCGCTGGAATTGACAGGAAGGTTTCCCTCAACTTGGATGGTTCTAGGTGAGAATTCACTCCCACCTTACACTGCCTGACTGACACCCAGAAACAGGACAACTACAGCATTGCCTAGATATATCTTCTGCTTCTCCAGACTACTTGGAATATCACTTTTTTTTAAAAAAAAAACAACACACAAAAGAGAACCACACACGCAACTTAAAAGCTCATCACTGCCCTTGTTTACTTCTTTACCTGTAACAGAGGTATTGTAAAATCTGGTGAATATTTGGTGACTGGACTTTCTTTAACCAACTTTATAGTACATTTTTGCATTGCACCACACGTCCTGAGAACAAGATAAATGACTTAGAAACAATGCTGGACTTGCATATGATATCTTGAAACCGAAGAACTGCAAATACAGCTCTTTCAGAATTCCTGGCTGTGAATAACACAAGCCAGTGGGATGGGGACAATTGCTTTGGACTACTTGTCCATTTGATAAGGGAGACCAGAATATCTACTAAGTGCTCACAAGACAGACCAGCAGCAGCCTTTCCCAGGGACCAATCATCAGAACAGGAAACAGTAAGAAAAAAACCTCAGTTTTCACAACAGAGGAGGTTCAATGCAGAGTCCCACAGAGGTCTCAGCTGGGGCCTGAGGCTCTTCAGGGAATTCATAGAAAACCTGGAAAATGAGACACTAGGGAGGTGACAACATTTGCTAATTATACAAAAGACATTATTACCATTATTACTATCATTATTTAGAAAAACAAATGCATTCTTTCTTTAGGAAAACAGAAACAAAGAGCGTGAAATTCAACGTCAACAAATGTAGTCAAGCATAAGGAAGAAAAACACATGTTCCATATATATATGTGCTGGCTCCAGCCTAGTTACCGACATTCAAGAATGAAGGCTGGGAGCCACTGGGCATTGCTTCATAAAAATACTAGCTGAAGAGTCAGCAGTGGGTGAAAAGGCAAAGAGAAATTCCAGACATTTTCAAAAAAAGCAATACAGGACAAAAGAGAACACATTGCTATGCTCTATTTCAAATCCATGGTACAGCCATACCGCACGCAGTTTTGCTCCCTCTCATTCAAAGACACAGTGGAGGAAGGGAAAGGGAAAAGCAAGACATAGATCATAGATGTTTCCAGACATTATCCAAACATAACCATAGTGAATTACCACAAGATACGCCGTGCTGAAATAGAGCCGAGTTCTAGATACATCGTGCAAATGTAGGGATAAGGCACGAGGTGGACATTCTCATGTTTGAATCTCATCTTCGATACTCTCTCCCATTTACTGACATCTGAGAACAACAATAAGACTTAAGAACATAGCACTAACATTTCAAAGGAGCAGGAGTCCTCTTGTAAAGCTTCAAAAGTCATACCACACTGAACGTATATGCAGAAGGGAGCACCTACAATCTGTCCGTATGAACTTGGTGAAAAAGCGCTAGTAACACATTACAAGAAACACTCACCCAGGTGACACTCTCCCATCAGTTGCTTGCATTAATAGCATTGTGTTTCCTTAACTGTATCTGGCTTCAGTCCTGACATCTTCCCGCAAGAAACAACATGCCAGGCGCTCCCAACCCTGTGAATAAAACCTCATCAGCTTTCCTAACTAAAAAGTAATTTTTTTAAAAACTGAAAAGGACTAGGATTCACAGGAGTAGCGTCATTACATTCACTTCACAGTTCAAAATGGGAGGACAAAAGATAATTGACATGACAAACGCCACAGTTACAGACGTTCCTTCCTGGGGGTGCAGTTCGCACACCTAGGAGCTCATGCGTGCAAGAATGGGTGACGCCAGGCAGCAGTCTCCTTACGTGCCTCTGATCTCAGGAAGAAACAGGTAACATGAATACTTTTACTCCATTTGCTAGCAGAAACTAACATCCTGAGGACCAGAGATGGAGCCCAAGATTTGCCTAGATGAAACGCTGACGCAATCAGTTCCTTTAAGGGATGAAATTGTTCGTTTGAGTTTGGCTTCAAGGACTCCCACAGCTGGTGATTAACTAAGAGGTATGCTACAGCGAGGAGCCCGACACACAGATTGCAGGACAACTCATCACGCCAGGCCTCTGAGCTTGCAGTTCTCCGCAGGGCCCGGTGCTGGCTGAGCAGGTGGATGGACTTCCCAGTTCTAGAAATACAAGCTCGGGAATCAAACCCTCCTCAAGCACGCAGGCAAAACTGGCTGCGCTTTAGCGAAGCAAACCAACAACGAGGCTTCGTTTGTTTGGGCGCCTCCTCTCTGACAATGCTCTGGGCTACTTTCTCTTCCTGGCAGTAAGAGGAATAAGTTGCTCTCATACATACCAGCTTCTGACAGGGAAAGAGGATGATCTTGTTCTTGCCTGCTAGGACCAGGGGTGGCAATAACGCAGTCTGCCGAGACTGGAAGGGAATGCCTTGGAGGCAGAAACACGTGGGTGTTCATTACTCCTGGGCACTCGGAATCACGGGAGGTGATGATGCCAAAGGGCCTGATCCGATTCACAAACTGACACACCTTAGGACTGAAAAGGCTTCTCCTTCAACTAACTTACTTTTCTCTGCAACAACAGCCTCAGGAGAGTAACTTCTTCTTAACCCTTTACACTACAGCAACTACAATGTTTAATCCTAATGTACCTTACAAGAAAACTACTGCGGTCTTCTCTACTAGTGGGCCAACACTGCTGCGCCTGTAAGGAGCGCTTTACGTTTTATTAACCTTTTGAAACAACGCACTAGCTTTCCTTGCAATCGCATTACGTGGGCTTCCTGGGACTTTACATATACACGTTTGTTTTCTCTGGCTAAATCAGATTTGGAACGCAGGGGTGGCCATCTGAAAACACTGCAAAACATTCTTTTTACGTACATCAGTTCTCTGGTGAAGGCAACAACTGAGGAGGATCTTCAGCTAGTGTAAAACTGCAAAGCTCAAAGGACTCGTACTCCAGCTAAAGATCTGCGCACTACTAGGCAGGAATGTCAAATTAAGCAATGCCCAACAGATACAAGTCATTGGATCTTTTCTTTTACAAGTAGGAAAGAAAGGGTACACAGAAAGATAGTGAAGTGGTCTGTAGAAAATGGATGTTGTCCTGGTTTCAGCCGGGATGGAGTTAACTGTCTTCCTAGTAGCTATGTTTTGAGTTCAGTATGCAAAGAACCTTGATCACACTGATGTTTGCAGTTGTTGCTAAGTAGTGTTTAGACTATAGTCAAGGATTTTTCAGCTTCTCCTGCCCAGCCAGCGAGAAAGCTGGAGGGGCACAAGAAGTTGGCACAGGACACAGCCAGGGCACCTGACCCAAACTGGCCAACAGGGTATTCCATACCATGCGACGTCCCATCTACTATAGGAACTGGGGAGTGGGGTGGGGGGGAATCGCTGTTCGGGGACTAGCTGGGTGTCGATGGGCGGGTGGTGACCAATTGCACTGCGCATCATTTGTACATTCCAATCCTTTTATTATTGCTGTTGTCATCTTATTAGTGTTATCATTATTAGTTTCTTCTTTTCTGTTCCATTAAACCGTTCTTATCTCAACCCATGAGTTCTACTTCTTGTTCCTGATTTTCTCCCCCATCCCACTGGCGGGGGAGGGGAGCGAGTGAGCGGCTGCATGGTGCTTAGTTGCTGGCTGGGGTTAAACCACAACAACACCTTTGAGATGTCTACCATTCTGTTAAGCTACTGATCAAGTTCAGCTATGCTTAAGAACTTAACGGCAAGGCTGACTGAGAGATATACAGCAATTTCCTTTGGAAAAGGATAGCCAGTTTTCCTTAGGAAACCAGGCTAAAAATTATGTCAACAGGAATTGCAAGGCATCCCAGTTTGATATTAGTAGGTAGAGGCTTTTAGTCGCTCACGGTGGAGACAACTAAATAGTGCATTATTAAACACTTCCTTATCAGAATAAAGGCTATCCTTAAGTTAGTGTCTTTTCCTATATACAACTCCCTGCCCATATACAGTTTCTTCTGAAAACCTGCAAGGAAGACTGGGCTAGCAACTTCGGTAAGCCAAGCAACTAAGCACAGACCCGGGAACAGCCTTGTATACCCACAGGAGTGCCGCACAGACATTTGAGACTCACGTGGTTGGAGAGGTATACCACCATCCGGATTTAAAAATATGTTTGTCCTCTGTGTGTGGTGGGGGTACCGTAGTCCATGTCAAGGACTGGGGGTGATCTGCATGCTTACAAAGACAGACCTGGAAGCCTTGCACAGCTGCAAAACAAATGCTCAGAGTTTATTATGGTACCAGATTCACGTGACGTACGTCAGGCAGAGAAGGGTGGTCAAGGACAGGCACTGGGCAGTCCTCAAAGCAGGACTTCTTTACTACCAGGACTTTGTTTAGCCATGGAGCTTCAGCTCAAACTCTCATTCCCATTTTGGAAGGGGATTTCTTCCCTGCCTTTCCGAGGCACAGCTCTGTTAGGACACCCACAGTCCATCTGAATTTCTCAACTTGGGTCTCTTCATGTGTCTGATATTTACAGGGACAGAATCTCTGGCTTTGCTTGTCATCAATAATACATCTATCCTATGAAGAACAAGAAGACTGGGACACCAAAAAAAAACCCCAACCCAAAAGACAGAGAAGTCCATTTCTCTTTCAACTGCCTGAAAAAACACCTTCCTCCTGGACCCCTGTGGGTATACGCAAAGAGAGAGAGAATGCAGCCTTTGAACAGTAACTGGGATAAATCTTTCTCCTCTGATCATTTGCCCTCTGACTCATAAATCTCAATCCACCAAGAAAATAGTGCACAGCTCTCACAAAGCATGACATGCACCTAGAAGGGAAGCACAATTAAAAGAAGAGACAAGAGAGACAAATGATATGGGAGCCATTTCCTTAATGAACAGAACACTCTTCCCTTCTTATTTGTCATAATGACTACCAATAAATAACAGGAAGAAGCAACAGGTTTGAATACAACGCTGATGAATTTAAGTTTAATGCAAGTAAAGTGCCTTATAACAAGTCTGGATTGAAAAAGATGTTGAGAAGGGTGGTTTTCAGAGAGACTGCTTACATTTTAATGTTTAGCGAGACCTGAATCTGCAGTAGATGGGTACAAAAAACAATGAGAAAATGTCGTCTTTTTTTTTTTTTTTTTAACAAGTTAGGGCAAGTGAGAGTCATCTCTCATTTTTGTGTGTTCTTTAAAAAAAGAAGAAGAAAATCCAAATGAAAAAGGCAATAAACAAATACTGAGACCTGGCAGGGAAGGCGGGCTTTATTCTACCCCACGACTAGCCCTCAACTCCTGTTCTTCTGCGGTCATGGTCACAGCTCTCCCGCATAGCATCACCTCCCTCTCTGATTTTCAGACCTCACATACTAGCTTAGGGAGCTACAGCCAAGCTTCGGTGCTGCCCAGAGAGTGTCAAAACGTGAGAGGTGCTAAAGGAGTCCTGTAGGTCCCTCTCCACCAGCTCACTAGAGATGGGCTCTTGCTAGGACTCAGGCAAGGTAGGGGGAAGGCTGGCTCGTACCCCTTATTCCCACTGATGCCACCTTGACCCACATGATTGAGCCTCGTGGGCTGACTCCCAGCACGCGGTGCTGTGACTGAAGTTTTCGCATTTGGAGCGCTGCAGCATCCTCTCTATCCTGTCGATCAAATGGCCAGTCGCTGGCACGAGCAACAGTTTACATCACTCACAACCGAACCCGAAATACAGGAAGATTAGCTGCCAGGGCCATTTAAGACTCCCAAAGCAGAACAGAAGCAGATAAGGGAAGCAAAGCAAACCCTCCTTGGAAAGATAAAGAAACTTTGCAGCTGACACAGGAAAAGCAGCTATTAAGGTAAGCAGGGGTGTTACCAGTCTCAAGCTAGAAGTATTTTGAAAGGTGACAGCAATTAAGAACCCATGCAAGCCTTGAGCTTAAAAACACTCTGACCTTGAAGGAACTCAATCTGCCTTTCTGGTTCCCAGGACATATGGCCTCAGTAACAGATGATATATATCCCTTCCTAGTTCAGTATAGCTACATAGGTATCCCATAAGGCTTGTCTGCTACAGGACAGAGGGTCTTTGCCTCACCTGCTGACTCTTCAGCTGCCTGCTACCCTGGCTGATCACTTTGGAATCACTGCTGCCCCAAGCCCCCATGTGCTAGATGGAGCCAGCTGCACTACTCCATGATTCCAGACCAACTTCAGCTGTCACACAGGCCCTGGACCAGGATGGCAGGTTGCACTGAACATTTTGTCTCAGGCAAGCATCTCCACTCCTCCCTGGATGTCACCGTCACCTTGTACCATGGGATCTCTCCTGCCACAAGATCCAGCACAGCCATTACATCCCATAAGCACCACCGCAGTCATATACCCCAATCCAGTGTCCCGGGTCTTCGGACTCAAAAGAACAGCCCGTCTCTCCCGTACATCAAAACCAATCAAGTCTAGCAGAAATGATGACATCTTGGACACATCGAGTTTTCCGCTGGAACAGTGCCACCCTGGTGACTTGGTTCACTCCAGGCAGCAGTCTGGGGACAAACGCAGCAGTTTCTCTCTTACCCTCCAATATAAAGCACTTCCACAAACTTCTAGGTGGTATTGGGAGAACAGCACCCAAACTGTCTCTCATTTCTCTGCTCCCTCTGCTGGGTGCCAGCCCAGCATTATCAAAATGCCTGCTTGGGTAGCGCTGCCAGGCAGCAGCACACAGAAGCTAAAGCAGGCTGTAAAGTTACTACACAGTCTCCCAAAGAGCTCAGTAATTACCACTGTTAATTCTTACCAAGAACAATACCACCACTACTCTTTACAGGGACCAAGCAGATCAAAAAGCAGATCCGGGAAGAGAGTTTCTGAGTTACAGGCTTCAGTGTCGGCAACCGCTGACATCTCCAGCCAACAACCAGATCACGCAGCCCGGACAAGGCCGTACGCCCACCACCTAATATTCCACACTGGCATCAGTCCACAGCCACTGCCAACCATTGTACGTACATGGATGCTGATCCACGCACAGCTATTCAAAAAGAAAGGCATCACAGCCCCTGTAATTGTGAACTTGCATCTTGGTGCAAAGAAAGACAGTGGATATATCGGGTTTGTTGCATAAAGTGTGGGCCAAGAAGCTAATCACTTCTATGTGTCTCATGATACTTTTTTCCCTTGTCAAAAGGGGATAATCCACCATTCTCCATAGTCCACTGTATTTTCAAATGTAATTCCAGTTGGGGCCTCCCCTGCCTTTACTAGGCAAACAGACTAAATGCCAGTGAGAATGGATTTTAAATCTACATTTTAAGCACTGGAGAAGTAGAACTAGTCAAGACACAAAATTACTTACAACTGCTCCCTCACTGCAATATTCCAAACAAGATGATACTACAAACTCTTTCAATTCTCTCTTTAGAAAGGTAATCAGCCTTGCATAGACCAATCTGGGGCTGGTTCTTGGTATCTTCAGAAAAGAGATAGTAAAATAATTGTATAAGACAATCAAGACCCTTCGGAACACTTTTTCATTAGGGAGGGATCATGCACTAGACTTATGCCGGGTATAGAGAGGGGGTTGGTTTCATTTGGGTTTTGCTTTACATCTTAAAGATGGATTATTACCGCAGGAAAAGTACAACCAAAATGATTGAAATAGTCACATTCCTCCTTCCATAAGGTTTAAATGCGTTTCAAGCTCATATCTGGAAGCGGAACAAAATCAAACATAGATCTCCTCCTAATTTTCCAAGCTACAGAACAATAAGTACCGCACAGTAGAAAACAAGATCTAATACAAGAGGTGGCAGCTGGGATTTCATGCTGCTTGTATGTATTCACGTAAACAGATATGCAATCACAAGCAAGCGTCACTCCTTTGACACTGGAGAGGCATTCTCTTTCTAGCTGCGCATGGAAGGGATAGTTTCGCCATACACTGCTCCAACAGCACTGAATCAGAACTAGCAAGGGAGTCGCTGCATTTTACAGTTCGTAGCAGTCACGTTCGAAAGCAAGGCCTGGTTTTTCTCTCTGTAAAACCAGTTCATGCAAGCCCAACGTGGCCCCACGCACCCCCTGAGATTCAGCCACCAGATTCCCAATTAAGACATGCTGAACCGGACAACTTGGAAAGTACAGTTCACTCCCCAAAAGGCAACAGGGTAACAAGATCTTCCACTAGCCTCTAGTAAACAAGAAACAAGGAAAGCCCATGCTTGCCAGGCAATCACTTACCCTCAAACACACCAGGCAAACTCTGTCTCGGAAGCACTTGAAGATCACCACCCACAGACGGCCTTGATGAATCAAACATGCAGCCCATCATACAAAAGATGCTACTGCCTCCTAAGCCCCAGTTTGCACCATAATATCAACAAGATCCCAAACTCAGTCAAAACACCACAGTGTTTTTATTTTCTCGTGTCTTTAGACAGTAATTGCAACGTACCCTCTTCTCTTCCACTCCCCTGCACAGCTCAAGCGCACACGGGGCTTCCTTTCTTTATGAAACTAGACAATTAAAATTTACTTTGGAACAACAATTTGTTTGGATTCCCATCTATAAAAGCCTCCAAAAATGCCACACTGTACAGTAATTGCTCTACTGGTGAAATACAAAGGTTCGGTAATGTTTATAAAGCCATTTAAACTGCATGAGCAAAACTATCTTGCTTAATGACATTTTCCAACCCTTCATGCTATGTACAAGCTCACTTCTTCCAAGAGTCACCCCTACTCACATGATCAAATCATGCCACTTGAAACGCTCTGACATTATTTGGGCATATAAAAAGGTTGAAATTATCGTGACGACGGCAACCTAAGGACTGCAGATACCCAGAATCTGGTATCAGAAGTGAAAGCTGAAAAAAAGAGTTAGATCTCTTGAAATTACACATTTTAAATACCAGAGACACAAAGTGTTTAAAAGCCATTCAATACCAGGGCTCACCATAAAACCATAAAACCATAGAAGGTTCTGAAACACTTGTCCTGAATCATTTCAATGGAAATATTAAAGGATGAAAACGCTCCATGGAATTACAGGATTCATTTATATAGACTGACAAACTCACTTTGTGGTAACATGTTTTTAAATGTCAAGCAGCATAAACAAGGTATCTGAAATTACCACCTAATACAATGACTTGAACTTCAGCGCCTTCAAAATCACAATTCTACGAAGACTGAAATAAGTTTGACAGACTGAGGTATAATCAAAATCACTGGAGTCAAGAGAAATTTATCCAAAGCAAAAACCATTTCATGCTTGCACACATGTATGTGTACTAGAAAAGAAAAGTAGAGCGTAGGTTTTCAACAACGACCAAAAAAAGGCTCGAAAAACACTTGGAAAAAATAAATTCTGCCACTCACTCCGCTTTTGCTGGGCACGCCGATTTTCACATTTTGGTCAAAGATCACTCGGCTTCTCCAGTTTACCTCACTTTGAGAAAATCATTTTCAGAAAACATGCCTCCAAGAAACATCGGACAACGGTACGTCCACACGATTAAATAAGAGGTAGGAAAACCCAGCAATAGATCTATCACACACTTTACAACAGCAGCGATCGCTTGCTTGCAAGCCCCTGGCCAGAATCCTTCTCCTTGGCAAAATAAATTAATGCTAGACAGTTCTCAAGACATCACATCAACAGGAAAAGGGTTAGCTCTCCCTCGCATCAATAAAGCACATCATCTGACCTAAAGCGCAAGTCTTCACCACTAAACCACTTTCAGAAGAAACAGTGCCAACCTTCAAAGACATCTTCCTAGAGTGAGCTGTCTCTCCTGACCATTTTGACTAGTTACAGACTTTATATCTGTCTAGTTCTTCATCTTTTAGGAAGGCTAACGAGGTCAGAGAAGTAAAGGACAAGTCCAGCCAGTATTACTTATGGACCTCTTTTTTCACTGTTGTTCAGTACAGATACGCAGCATTGCGGAATCCTTCGGGACCGATTTCTCCCACCAAACCCACACTGCAGACTTAATCTTAAAAACATATCCTCTCAAGGATAAACAAAAGTAAGCCCATATCCGCCAGACCTGAAAGATGTTTTCACCAATGCCTCAGGACTGTCCACTGCTGCTAGTTCATCTGCTAAGCTTTCTTCAGGAGGTCTCGGGTCACTGATGATGGTCGGCTTTGGCCTTGCCTTGAGCTTGCCGGTCAGCCCACCGATAATGGGGTTCCACAAGCAGTTCTGTCATTTAAACCCTGCAAAACCAGACAGTCAGCAAAATACATTCATAGGCCTACTGCCCAGCCTCTCAGCAGTCTGCAAAACAAAGATGCTCTCTCATCTTTTTACCTTTGCATCACCACCAGTTTGGGATTAAGCCTGAAAACCCAAAATAAAGCTCCAAGTGGAAATAAGCACTAACTTTCAGCTCATTCCAAGTCCAAGACCACAATGCTTCCCATAAAAAGATTTGGTTACAGAACAGGGAGTTTTCACATCTCAGTAAAAACCATCCTCTCCACATCAACTTAGAGCTTAGCATGTGTTGGCGTACCTGTATTTGAAGCCAAACAACTAACCAGAACACAAAGTACCAAATCAATACAATAGTAATCGTTGCGTTTCTTAGTGCTTAAATTACAGATTTGAGATATCACTGAAGGGCGCCTATCAAAAAAACATACTTCTTTTCTGCTGAAATTGCAACTTTTCCCAGCAGACATTCAAATGCCAAAATATTTCTATGGATGGCCTTTTTACACTTACTTCCAAGAGTCACCAGGCGCCTCTTGCATGTCATTCAGAGAACCCATCCTCATCTGTAAGCCTAGCTCCACTGACAAAGTACAATTAGCACCCTTCAGTCAGATCTCCTCCCCACCCCTGAAGAACAGAAGACCTGACTTACAGCTCCTCAAATTCAAGGACAGGGAGGGATCACTCCCCGCTTGCGGTCACGGTCACAAGACAGGCTCAACCTGAGGAAGAAACCAAATCAACGTAACCTGCTACCCATCAAATCACAACAAGGCTACGAGGAAGCAAAACCCAGCCTGAGAACAGCTTCCCCCCGGGGAGCCCTCCCGCCTTCCCGCCTCAACTCCACTCACTCCCCGCTCTCTCCACCTCCTCCCCCCGGCGGCGCAGGGGAACAGGGGACGGGGACGGGGGCTGGGGTCGGTTCCTCACCCCTTGTCTCTGCCGCTCCTTCCTCCTCAGGGGGAGGAGGACTCCGCGCTCGGCCCCTGCTCCGCCGGGGGGTCCGTCCCTCCCGCGGGAGACAGCCCTTCACCAACTTCTCCAGCGTGGGTCCTTCCCGCGGGCTGCAGTTCCTCACAGACTCCTCCAGCGCGGGTCCCTTCCACAGGCAGGGTGCAGTCCTTCCGTCACAGACTGCTCCAGCGCGGGAGTCGCGGCCATTTTGGGGGACATCCGCTCCCCCGCTCCCCTCCACGGGCTGGGGGGGACAGCCTGCCGCCTCCCCGCGGGCTGCGGGGGCATCCCCTCCTCCTTCCCTGACCTCGGCATCCGCAGAGGGGTTCCTCTCACGTCCCACTCCCCCGACTCCCTCACGGGGCCTTCCCCTTCTGAAATCTCTTCTCCCCGAGGCGCTACCGCCGTCGCTGAGGGGCTCGGCCTGGGCCAGAGGCGGGTCCGGCTCCGAGCCGGGGGAGCTTCGAGCAGCTTCTCCCAGGAGACGGCCCTGCGGACCCTCCCCCGCCACACAAAGGAAAAAAAAAAAAAAAAAACCCGGCACACACACAAACAACCCCGAAACAGGGAGGGAGCAGATCCCGAGAAGAGCAGCCAAGGGCTGCAGCGGTGCTTACCTCAGTCAAGAGGCTTCTCTCAGCAGAGGGGCAGCAGGCCTCCATCTTACTGGATTCCAAAGGAGTAACTGTTATAAATGAATTTAGTCCCAAACAGGATTCCAATCAAAGTTAACAATTTATTCAATGAATAAAGGCAAGCAAACAGCGCTGGGCGCGCCGGGAGCTTCTGCTCTACCACAACGCGTGCCGCGAAAAACAAGACAGCTTCTTTTATAGTCCAACGCTCGTTACATATTCATACTAGGAGTGTTCTTCTCCACCTCCTGGTTGTGGGGGTGTAGTAGTTCTCCCAGAAACTGGTCTCACCTTGCACAGCACCGGCTGCCGTCACCAGGACCCAAACAAGTTCACAACAGACACCTCCCCCTCAACAAATGCACACCACAAATGGCCCATCGAGATCCCAAGCACTGCAATCCCTGAGGCCAAACACACATCCAAATGCCTCAGTTCTCCTCCAGGATAGTTAACAACAAAACCGGCTCTGGGCTGGCAAAAAGAGAACGAACTATGCACGTATCATCTGTCTCCTCCCGGCCTGCGGTTAGACAAGGATCCACAAAATGGTTAAAGGTTACATAGACAGTGAGGGTCACATTTTATTATGCGGCCCTAGCATTGTTTATAGTGACACGAATCAGATGAACATATTTCACAGTAACAAAAGAGGATGGACTGGAGAGAGAAGCCATGGACTGAAGGAGGCATTTACTTAAGAAGAGGTCTTGTGAAATAAGAGATCCTTTGTCTGTACAAGGCATGCCTTGCTAACGACTGGGCCCCTGAAGGAGAACGAAAAGGCTGAGAAGAAGGGACCATCCTACCCCAGGAGGCGCCGAGAAGCTGAAAAGCTGCTAATAGGCACGAAGTCAGCAAAAATCTTGGATAACCGGAGGAAAGGTAAAGGCAGCAGGGGCAGATCAGACCACCGACTCAATTCACGACCAAAACACTTACACACACACACCCCCCTTGGGCATGTGCTGTAGAAGAAAAGAACACTGGACCTTTAATTCGAAGTGGGGGAACTTCAACCCGATAGAAACTGTGCAAGATAAGCGACTCCCGGTAATAGTTTTGGGGAAGAACTTTGGAAATCAAATGTGTATAACTGAACTTGATAGCATATGTCCATACATTTCATGTGGTTCGTTCAAACTTTTATGTTTTTAATATTTTGTACCTTCTATGAAAACTGGTTTGCTGCTAGATGACTAAGTGAGATTTGATAAATGATCATGCATTAAAATTATGGCTGAAACAAGAGACAAAGGGTAACTGGGGAGATAATTACAAGAGTGTAGTCAAGGGACTAACTAGTAAATCTTCATAAGTTTTGCAGTCCTTTGCTCTTATGACGAGATGTTCCTGTACACTAGATGAGAACAATGCTGAAACTGACCACATGTGATTGAAGCTGCGTTAAGCTTCAAGATCAAAGACCAAGGACAAGAATAAAGACTTCAAGGACAGCCAGCAAGAACTTCAATGGGTCGGTGGTCGCAAAAGCAGCCCTTCGACTCAAAGGGATCCTTCATTGCGCATGATCGGATGTAGGCAGTACTAAGATAATCAGTTGCGATCGTTTCTATGTATATGTACACTAATTCGATTAATATGCAATTACTTATTCTGTATAACCTGTTTGTGCTAAAGCTGTGGTGTGGACGCTACGTGGAACTATCCCCCGTGCATCCAGCACTGCAATAAAGAATGCCTGCTTTCTAAAACGCCAAAACGAGTCTTAGAGAGTTTCTTCGACCAGCTTTTCGGTGTCATTTTGGTGACCCAGATGGGACGAGGCTTCTGAGACTCGATGGACTTGGGATCGCAGGACCTCCAGCTGGCACTGAGATTTCTTGGGGAGACCCTTGATCCCCGTTCCCTGGGCTCACAAGCCAAGGCCACTGGTAAGATTTTATTTAAAGGCATTCTTTTGATTAACTTGGTTCTGGTATTCTGGTCTGGTACTCTTACCTGTAAGCCCAACTAAGAGAAGTCAGCAAGGAAGAAATATAAAAGGATCCTTAAAAATCTGGTATTCTGGTAGAAGTACTCCTCTGGTAAAGGGTATTCGTCTTGCTGGTTGAAGGCAAAGATACTCATTTGGTTTGGTCTCGGTAATTTGATTAAGGCTTTGGTATTTGACTATTGATTCTGGATATGACATTCGATCTCTGATTGATTCTGTTTGGTATTTTGACTTAGGCTCTGATATTTGACTTTCTGATTTTTGTATACTGAAGGTATTGATAATGGGAACAGGACAGTCAAGTGAACTCCATAAAAAATCACCTCTGCGGTGTGTTTTAAAACACTGGAAACAGCTGGGGGGCGTCCCGGGTGGTAACGTCGCCGAAAACCGGAATAAAACTCCTTAACGGCAATGAGAAGTTAAGAAGCAGGCACTCCTTTATTGCAGCGCTGGGCACACAGGGGATCCTTCCACCTCGTGTGTGCACCTGTCTGGTTTGATCATGCAGGTTAAATACACACCTGTTATAGATATTCACTAGATGCCTGGGAAATGTCATACATAATCATCAACTGTCCGATAAATCATTAGCATATGTAAATGTCCTTTTATGCAGGCGTGGTGAAGTCTCTGGTGGTCTTCAGAAGCCCTCTGGTGGTCTTCCATAGTCTTCCTCACCTTGTCCGATAGTTGACCTCTCTTATGGGATTCTGCGCAGTACGATTTTGCCATCATGTATTAGATTTACATGAAAGTACATTCAATGTTAATTCTTGAATTTAACGTTTCTAGTGATTGGCCCTCAGTCACACCACCTTATCAATATTCTTATACTAAAACATTCATTGGTTAATCTTACTTAATTCCACTAACTGGAATCTTGATCAAAGTGGGGTTTCTAAGCAACGGAACTAAGGTCCATAACAATCTCTCTTAGTTTCTTAAAACAAAACACTACAACCTAACAAATCTGTCAAAATTTCTATGGTTAACCGATCTTAGACAAGACTTATTCTTTTATGATTGCATACTGCACATTTTGTATGTTCCTTAGTTTCTATAGCTATTGTGAGCTTCAAACCCCTATTTTCTACAATTTTTACCCTTTTAACCAAACCTGACTTAAGAAAAATTTCAACTTTTATCAAGTATTGGTAACATTTCCCCCCTTTGAAAGTTTTGAAAATCACTTCAGTACTTTCACTGTAATTTATCAATTATTCACTATAAGCTAAAAGAAGCTCTGGGATTGTTTGTCCATTTTGATGTCAATAACTTGGATAATCATAGCTTTATGATTGATTTTCTTCTTCAAAACCCTGAATCAATTGTAAAACTAGATTATCCTGAATCAACATCCCAGGAGCGACTGATATCAAGATTAATAATTTAAGCAATAATCGCCTCATTTTGTTTACCTCACACTACTTATTCCTTTACCATGTCAATTCATGATTCTACTTTTATAATCTTACATCTGCTTTGTATCTTACGCCTACAGCAACTTATGAGGAAATATTCACAGCCTATACCACACAAGAGGATCAATGCCCCTGACAGTATCCCTAATAGTAACCCTAATATTATAAGCTTTACACAATTATTTTCCCAAGTACATAGCAACTTATCTATAAAGTTTCAGTTTTAAAGGACCAACTTCCTTAGACCTCCAATTCCCTGTTGGTGCTTTCTTTATTCTTGAATAATGAATCCATGCATCTGATTCAGCAATCTTGACAGCAGTGAAAGTAGTCAACAATATTTGAAAGGGTCCTTTCCAGCGTTCTTGTAGAGGTTCAGAAGCTCATGTCTTCACATAGACATAATCACCTGCTTGGAAGTCATGTACCGGATTTTCCAAAGACAGAGGTCTGCTCTAAACAACCGCACTCCGCAGCGCAGTTAAAAGTTTTTCCTAAAGAAAGTAAATAGTCACACACATCTTGTTTTCCTTTTAAATGTATGCTCAAATTTGGTTCAGGAGATTCATAAGGTTTTCCATACAATAACTCATAAGGACTAATCAGTGTCCCACTCTTTGGTTGGACCCCAACTCGTAAAAGGGCTAATGGGAGTGCCTGAGGCCATTTCAAATTGGTTTCTTGACATATTTTACTAATTTGTCTTTTCAATGTTTGATTCATTCTTTCCACCTTTCCACTAGATTGTGGTCTCCAAGGTGTATGTAGATCCCATGTAATTCCCAAAATTCTACTAACACCCTGGACCACTTCTGCAACAAAATGGGAACCTCGATCAGAAGAGATTCCAATAGGTACTCCAAATCTCGGGATGATTTCTTGTAATAACCATTTAATGACCTCCTTGGCTTGGTTGGTCTGACAGGGAAAGGCTTCTGGCCATCCTGTAAAAGTATCAACCCCCACCAGAATGTATCGATACCCATTTTGTCGAGGTAACTCTGAAAAATCTATTTGCCAATAGTCCCCTGGTTCCATTCCTGATTTCAATATCCCCATTTGGACCTTTTTCTTTACTACTGGGTTGTTTTTCAAACATATTTCACATGTAGTAGTTGTCATTTTAGCTATTTCTAGCATTTTCACTGATACTACTTGCCTTCTCAAAAAGGTTACTAATGCTTCTGCTCCCCAATGACATTCTTTATGTTTTGTCTGCACTATTTCCCTCATTACAAATGGTGGGACCACTACTTGTCATTTTGATGTCACCCACCATCCTTCCAGATTTTTCCCTGCATTTAATAATTTCCCCAATTTCTCATCCTCTTCTGAATATTTAGGTTTTTCCTTTGGTAATGCAATAGTTCTTGTGGGAATCAATGCCAATTGTAAAGTATTCCTTTTGGCTGCTTCCCTAGCTGTTTTATCTGCTAATCTGTTCCCTACAATCTCTTTTGTGTTCCCTGATTGATGTGCTTTACAGTGCATGATTGCTACTGCAGTAGGTTTCTGTACTGCTTGTAATAAATGCAAAATCTCCTCCTTATATTTAATGTTGGACCCCTGAGAGGATAATAATCCTCTCCCTTTCCATAAGATCCCGTGGACATGGACCACACCAAATGCGTATTTCGAATCAGTCCAGATGTTTACTTTCTTTTCTTTACTCAATTCTAGAGCCCTTGTCAAAGCCACTAATTCCGCCTTCTGAGCTGAAGTTGTGCTCGGCAAGGTATTGGCTTCTATAACTGATTTTTCAGCTGTTACCACATATCTTGCATAGCGAATTCCACTTTCAACGAAACTGCTACCATCTGTGTACAATTCCCAGTCTGGGTTGTCCATAGGTACATCCTTCAGATCCTCTTGACTGGAATATACATATTCAATGGTAGTCAAGCAATCATGTTCCAGTTGTCCTTTTTCCTGTACAGAACTCAGAAAGACTGCAGGATTAGTCAAATTAGTAGTTTTTAAAATCACATCATCTTGTGATATTTCATCATTCTGCTCAGGGACAGCCAATGGCCCCCCTTTTGCTCCAACACTGATATCACCATGTGTGGCACATATACCACCATCATTCTTCCCAAAGTCATTTTTCGAGCCTCCTGTATTATCATCACAGTGGCTGCTACCACTCTCAAACAAGCAGGCCAGCCTTTGCTTACAAAGTCCAATTGTTTGGAAAAATATCCAACCGGTCGCTTCCAACTTCCCATCTTCTGAGTCAGCACTCCCAGTGCAATGTGTTGTTTTTCATGTACAAATAACTGGAAGTCTTTAGTCAAATCCGGAAGTCCCAAGGCTGGTGCTGTCATCAGGGCCTGTTTTAAACTCTTGAAAGCCCTTTGCTGATCTGGACCCCATTCAAATGGTGGACCTTTAAGAGCTTCATACAATGGCTTAGCCAACAGACCATAGTTCATTATCCACAGCCGACACCACCCAGCCATTCCCAAAAAGGTTCTCAATTCATGGGTATTTCTCGGCTCCGGGATACTGCAAATTGCTTCTTTCCGCTCTGTTCCCAGCTGTCTTTGTCCTTGGGAGATTTCAAAACCCAGATATATTACAGTCTGCTTTGCTATTTGGGCCTTAGTTCTAGAGACTTTGTATCCACTTAGCCCCAAAAAGTTCAAAAGATCAATTGTTACCTTTATACACGCTGGTCTCTCTTCCGTAGCTATCAGTATGTCGTCTATGTACTGAAGGAGCAAATGTCCAGGTTTGGGACCATCTTGTTTCCACATCTCAAGTTCTTTTGCTAATTGGCTCCCAAAAATTGTTGGGCTGTTCTTGAACCCTTGCAGCAGTCTTGTCCATGTCAATTGCGTTTTTCGTCCTGTGTTTGGATTTTCCCACTTGAAAGCAAATAATTTCCGACTTCCTTCTTCCAGGGGTATACAAAAGAAAGCATCCTTCAAATCAAGCACTGTAAACCACTGATGATTCTCCCCTAGAGCTGTTAACAGTGTATATGGATTGGCCACTACAGGGTGTATATCTTTCACTATCTGATTTATTGTTCTCAGATCCTGTACTAATCTGTATTCTCCTGATGGCTTTTTCACCGGTAAAATTGGAGTGTTATATTCAGATTCACATTCCTCTAAAATTCCATATTTCAAAAATTTATCAATTAATTTCTTGATTCCCAATCTAGCCTCAGGTTTAATTGGATATTGCTTTAATCTCACTGGCCTCACATTCTCCTTCAGTTCCACCTTTACAGGTTGTGCCATTTTAGATTTTCCAGGTATGTCTGTGTTCCAAACTGTAGGGATCACAGCATCATCAACTTCTTGTGGCATCTCTTGAGTCTTAACCTTCTCCTGTATCATCAATATTTCTCCTGTCTTTGACTCCGGTATCTTTAAAAGAATTTCTCCTCCCTCAAAAACTATCTGTGCATTTAATTTGGATAACAGATCTCGACCCAACAAGGGTAGCGGACATTCTGGCACATACAAAAATTCATGTGTAATTGCCTTATTTCCAAATTTTAAATCAAGGGGTTGAAAGAATGGTCTATTTTCCTGTTTCCCAGTCGCTCCAATTATGGTTGCTGTTTTGTCTCCTAATTTCCCTTTATGAGTATTCAAAACAGAATATACTGCTCCTGTATCTACTAAAAATTCAACTTTATCATTTCCCAGCTTAATTGTAACCAGAGGTTCAGCTGGGCTCCCCTCCGGTCCCCTTCATTCATTCAAAGTCATCATTTTCACAGCCTCTTGCTGATTTGTTTGCAGCTGAGGACAATCCTTTTTCCAATGTCCATTCTCTCTGCAATAAGCACACTGATTTATTCCTAAAGGTGCATTAGGGTCCTGGTCACCAAAGTTTTTAAAACCTCCTCTTCCTCGGGTTTGTCCTCTTCCTCTTACTGCACCCCCTGTTAAAACAGCTATTAACCTACATTCTCTAATCTTCTCTTTCTTTTCTTTTCTTTGTTCCTCCTCCTTTTCCCGATTATTGTAAACTTTCCATGCTGTTCCTAACATTTTATTCAGATTTCTTGAGTCCTCCCCCTCCAATTTTTGGAGCTTTCGCCTTATATCAGGTGCCGATTGTCCCATAAAAATCGAGGCCAGCTGTTGCTGTTCTGCCTCTGTTTCCAATTTTAAATCAGTATATTTTCGAGCAGTTTCCTTCAAGTTTTCCAAAAACACAGAAGGAGATTCATTTTTATCTTGTTTTATCTCATATAATTTAGACCAATTCAGAGCTTTTGGCATTGCATGTTTCACTCCATACAATACCCACCTCTGGTACCGAGTTAACCTTCTCCTGTCTACAGGGTCATTTGGATCCCACTGAGGGTCTCCTGAAGGAAAACTCTCTTCCAAAGTTCCAGAGAGCATTTCATTCATATGTGGAACTCTTGTGCCCTGCAGTCTCCAGATATAGACAACCCAGACCACTTGTCCACTCCACATGCCCTTGCTTCATTCTTTTGACTGCACCCTCATTCCTCAATTTTTTTTTATTATCTGCCCCAAGAAACAGCTTGCAACTCACGTCCATTATTCATCCTTCCCACTCTGATGCTTCCCTCCAGTTTGCAGTTCTGTAGTTAAAGGCCATTTCCTAACTGTACGCACACAGAGGGCTGCATCAAGGTTGCACAAGTATTCTGAGGGCTTGACTTTGCAAATTTAATGTCTTTTGCAAGTCTGTGGTCACATATGCCTGTTACACAGCAGAATTAATAAATAATCATGCTTTTCACTTTTTTACTTAGTGCCTTATAAGAACAATGGGAAGAACACCACATATCCCGTGCCGTCTCTCTCTCACCATTGTCTTTGCATGTGTACACCCCAGGCTACGTGAGTTGCAACCAGAGAAAGAGAAGACAGCGAAAGACTGCTACAGAGTGGCGTGGCCTCTGCGGGTGGGACCAAAATCCAGACGCTTATCTGCACATGCTCCCCACACTCCTCTTGCCATGCTCAGCAGCAGCAATTCTTTCCTTCTCTCTTGGGAGTAGGAGACATGACATACAAGACATACATGACAGACTGCAGCCCAAGCCAGTGTGTGCTGTTTGCGTACCACTTTCAGCCCCAGTTCCAAGGCTCAGCGTGGCACCAGGAACTCACAACCAGCTGGGACAGCCCTGCCAGTCAAACAGAAGTGGTCCTGGGACCAAAATTCACTGCCACAGCTGAACATGTGGGGATGTCTGTGTACTGAAGGGTTCCTGCTTCTGCCTGAGGGATCGTTACACCATCCCTATGTGCCCTACTGCAACTGAGCAATGACTTATCTCCCCAGAGCAGAGCAAGCTACAGTATTTTACTCCAAAGTTTCCTCCTCTGCTGAATTTACCATACCGTTCATTTCCTCCAGCTCACTGCTGCAGATTCCCAAATCAAATATTGAGTGGAAAGACCAGAAAACATCTAGGTCATATAAAAAATTAAGTGCCACTTGTATAGTGCCATTAAAGTTCAGTGATACCTGTATGGAAAATACTCTTCACGATCACTACAACAAAATATTTTCTCTGCTGCTGCAAAATCCTAAACCAGCAGGGAGAAAGAATAAAGGGGAATTCTTAAAAAGACAGGGAGAATTAAGAGGAAAAAGTGTGGGGGAAATGAACATCAGTTAAACTTGTATAGCTAGCATTTTACACCCAAGCTTTTAGCAGGGGGGGGAAAAAAATTGCACTGAGACAAGGGCAAAGACTAATTACTAAGATTGTATATTGCTGGGACCTTCGCTGGGGACGAATGCGATAGGCAGCTTGGGCTTCGACTGGAGTTAAACGTGCCCATCAGTGATTCAGATAATTTTGTCCAAGAAGCAGCCATGGGTATCTGCTGAAAAGAGACACTTTTGCAGTTTGTGTTTGTTGCCTTTGCAGTCAGTTAATACCGAGATTTGCAGAATGATGAGATTTAATCTTTTCAGTGCCCCAATCCTAGCTAGAAAGGCATGCGTGGGAACAACTGGCTTTTTCAAAAAATATCATGGATTGTGTTATTAAGGTTTAAGCGCAGATTTTAGTTATTCGAAGTGGATTTCTTTTGCTAGAGAAAGGGGGAGTTCTCTGCTTGGCTACCAGTAGAGCATGTGCCCTTGAAAGATTAATGTTTGCCTGAGGAATTTCTACGTTCCTCAGCTGGAGGCTTTGCTGTCACACCACTGCTTCCGAAGTTCACTCCCCACGGTCAGCTTGAGGGCTTGCGGTACGTGGCATGTAGTACAGCCGGTGCCCCCACACTCCCAGCAGTTGCACAGGATCCCAGTCTCCATTGAGGTCATGCTCACCCAGCCACTGCGGAGCAATGCAACCTGTCTGGGAGCCAGAGTGTGTGCTACAGCCCTGCAATATTCCTCTCTGGTATCAAGTGTCCCTGATGAAAATTCAGCTGGTGGTAGAATTTCCCTGTTTTCAACAGATGTCACGCTGATAAACCCAGTGAGGACTGTTTCTCCAAGAAGCTGACCTGCTGGTGACTATAGCGTACATTATATTACCTGGATAGCACTGTTCTTAAAACACTATTTAAGAGGACTGTTTTAACTTTCTGGGAAAGTAAAAAAATACACACACACTAGAGCAAAACTACTAGTGCCGGATGAAGAGCACCTGTCTTCTACTTAGGCTTTGTGGAAAAAGCAACAAACTTTTTTAGTGAGCAAGTGGAGAGATCAACCTACCAAGACTGCAATAATTAGCAAGTCCCTAAAAATACCCCAACATGAGTAATAATCCCTCATCCATTGATCTGAAGGATCTTACAAACCACCTGGTTCAGATGAAGAAACTGAGGAGCCTGAGCTAGGCAGTCTACCCAAAGTCACACAGTAACTGCAGCCTGGTACTGGATACCCAAGAGGCAGATTTACTCTGAAGTTTATTGCATCTTCTTTATATTTTGTTCTTCTTGAACATAGCATTTAGTTAGCAAAAAGGTATTTACTGCTCACTGGAAGGATACATGATTACTCAGCAACTTGCATCACTGCATGTTTTTACTGTTTATTTCAGTCGTGCAAGTTACAAGAGCTGTTGCTTTTGGCAAGTCAATAAAAAAGCTCCCATCGTGCACAGGTTCAGCCCCCACATTTGTCAAACCTATTAGAAGATAGATTCTGTCATTTACAGCACTTTTCATCTTGTGTAGCCCTAAACACCAGCAGCTGGATTGAGATTGCCTTTTCAAAGTTCACAAGGGACTTTTACTGCTGTCAGATCTAAGCAAGACTTAAAAACTATTGCTCAAAGCAAGATTTATTGGACGGCTAGCATCTGGTGACAAATGT
Source organism: Buteo buteo (assembly GCF_964188355.1). Lineage (NCBI taxonomy): Eukaryota > Metazoa > Chordata > Aves > Accipitriformes > Accipitridae > Buteo > Buteo buteo. Next base: position 58,768 of record NW_027439485.1, read on the forward strand.
TGAAGGAAGAACAAAATCCTTTGTATTGTGGGGTTTCTTGACCTGCCTGTTTATTAATGTTCATCTTTCCTCATAACTCAAAAGCACAGCTTTGTGCTTCTGATGCACCCTATGGAAACAAATAAAATGCTGCTGCTGCTTCTGCTTGTCCACATCAGAAAAATCAGCTCATTAAAATGTTAGTGTGGAAGTTGCCAGTAACTACACTGCATTGCTTTCCCTATTCAAACTCAACTAACAAATCTCTACCAGCTCCACAAAAGAACTGATGTGTCTTCCAGGAGTTAAAAGATGACATATTTCTAATTTCTCTTCGTTTTCTATCTAAAAGCTCTGGCTTCTGTCACAGACAGGGACACTATGCAAGAGTTTTTAACTGCTGTCATTTCAGTGCAACTTCAAAATGCAAGTGAGGGACCCTGGTCTGCCACAGGTGCTGGAAGCTTACTATTGCTAGTGATGCCAGGTTTTCCCTGAATCTTTTCCAGCCCCAGTGTGCTGAAAAAAAACCCCCAAAGACTTCGAGAGATTCTTTCTGGCTGCCCTTATTCAGGCAACATTCAAAATGCATTTAAGAAGAGTTTTCTGCAAGACCACATATTTGGAATCCAAAAAGTAGTTAAAATCTGCTCCCTTGCTTGTACTTACTAGTTTCCCACACACATATTGAGACATTTGCACCTGGTTGCCAATGTGCAAGAACTTAGTTTAATGAGACACCAGAGGACTGTATGGGAGCAGTCCTCTGCGCAGCCTACCCTCTTCCTAACAGGACTGCTTGCTACCTTGTCGTCTGGGCCACGGCCTGAGCAGCCATTTCCCCCCTCCTAGACTCCAAGGACTGAATTTAGAAGACAAAGTTAAATCAGATCTTCTCAAAACAGCTAATAGGATTGGTGTGCTTCACCAACCTTGAAGTCCCTCTTGTTCTGTGAATATCTTACTGGGAATAATTCATCTAAATAACACCCTAGATCCAATCACAATTAATCCCTTTATATAACACAGGCACGTAGCAAAAGCTTCCATTATCTCTGTGTTCTTACATCAGTATCAGCCAGAACTGTATTGGTGCAGCACTTCAGTTCTGACTAGCACGCTGCTAACTGTGACTCTTAATTGGCTGCAATATTGCTGCTTTCCAGGTTTCCAATCTGCATGGGAGTCAAATTTGTATTTGTATTGGCGCATTAGGCATAATATTCCTCCACCAATCTCTTCAGTGATAGTCACAGACTCCACTTTGTTACAGATGCAAGTATCACAATATTTAGAAAACAATAACACCAAAAAAAACCCCACCCCAAACATTAATCAAAACGGGTCAGAATTCCCACCTGTTCTATGTGGATGGCTCTCACCCATACTCACATGTTTCTGTGAGCACCTCCCAGAGTAATCTATTGGCTAGAACCGTCTTAGAAGCAGCTAATTCGAAAGTAAGCCACATATACTACTTAGGGAAATAAAACTTACATTGCAACCAGAACGTGATTCAAGAACATAATATTATTCCCCATCAGGAACTGAAAAGAGCAGACACCTATCAGCAGCAACCAACACAACCTGAATTTTAAAACCTTGTTACCAGTTATTTTCAGGCAACCTGTTCTACAAAGACTTGCAGATGTATCTAATTTCTTCCCCCAAACTAATGCTACTGTTTTCAAAAGATGATACTGTGGCACCAGAGCCCTCTTTTGGGCCAGTATTCCACACACAGTTTGCAGGGGGACTCATTGTAAAGCTAAGCACCGGTACAAGGTTTTGCAAAACCAATTCCTCGCACGGGGCAATCGGATGTGTGGTTTGGGGCAGCACCATTACACAGCAGGGTCTCCAGATGCACTGATACAAAATACAGTATAAGGAGTCCCCAGTCCTGATCTTTGTGAGAAATAAGCAGATCTCCGCTCAGAAATAAGACTGAGATCCGATTGTTAATTGTATAGTGGTATAAGCAAGTTTCCTCAACACACTTACAAATCCCTAATAACAAAGGACTTGAATTATTTGTAGTAATTATTGAGCAATTCATTATGAGCTAGCAAATAAGTTTAAAAAAAACCAAAAAAACCCCAAACAACTCGTTGGCCGCTACCAGGAAATTGGTCAACACAAAGAAATAAATTAATCAAAAATTATCCTATATGAATTATCTGGGTAGTCCTGGTAAATATATAGCCTCTTCCCAATTTTATTAGCTGCTGCCCAGCTCTCACACACAAAATGC
>NW_027439486.1:0-60464 GCF_964188355.1 Buteo buteo
TAGGTTAGGCTTAGGGTTAGGAGTTAGGGTTAGGGTTTCTATTAGGTTAGTTTTAAGGGCTAAGGTTAGTTTTAGGGTTAAGGTTGGGTTAGGGTTAGGATTAGGGTTAGGGTACGACTTAGGGCTAGGGTTAGGGCTAGGGTTAGGGTTAGGGTTAGGGTTAGGGTTTAGGGTTATGGTTAGGGTTAGGGGTTAGGGGTTAGGGGTTAGGCTTAGGGTTAGCGTTACGGTTAGGGGTTAGGGGTTAGGGTTAGGGCTAAGGATAGGGTTAGGGTTAGGGTTAGGGTTAGGGCTAGGGTTAGGGTTAGGGTTAGGGTTACGGCTAGGGTTAGGGTTAGGGTTAGGTTAGGCTTAGGGTTAGGAGTTAGGGTTAGGGTTTCTATTAGGTTAGTTTTAAGGGCTAAGGTTAGTTTTAGGGTTAAGGTTGGGTTAGGGTTAGGATTAGGGTTAGGGTACGACTTAGGGCTAGGGTTAGGGCTAGGGTTAGGGTTAGGGTTAGGGTTAGGGTTTAGGGTTATGGTTAGGGTTAGGGGTTAGGGGTTAGGGGTTAGGCTTAGGGTTAGCGTTACGGTTAGGGGTTAGGGGTTAGGGTTAGGGCTAAGGTTAGGGTTAGGGTTAGGGTTAGGGTTAGGGCTAGGGTTAGGGTTAGGGTTAGGGTTACGGCTAGGGTTAGGGTTAGGGTTAGGTTAGGCTTAGGGTTAGGAGTTAGGGTTAGGGTTTCTATTAGGTTAGTTTTAAGGGCTAAGGTTAGTTTTAGGGTTAAGGTTGGGTTAGGGTTAGGATTAGGGTTAGGGTACGACTTAGGGCTAGGGTTAGGGCTAGGGTTAGGGTTAGGGTTAGGGTTAGGGTTTAGGGTTATGGTTAGGGTTAGGGGTTAGGGGTTAGGGGTTAGGCTTAGGGTTAGCGTTACGGTTAGGGGTTAGGGGTTAGGGTTAGGGCTAAGGTTAGGGTTAGGGTTAGGGTTAGGGTTAGGGCTAGGGTTAGGGTTAGGGTTAGGGTTACGGCTAGGGTTAGGGTTAGGGTTAGGTTAGGCTTAGGGTTAGGAGTTAGGGTTAGGGTTTCTATTAGGTTAGTTTTAAGGGCTAAGGTTAGTTTTAGGGTTAAGGTTGGGTTAGGGTTAGGATTAGGGTTAGGGTACGACTTAGGGCTAGGGTTAGGGCTAGGGTTAGGGTTAGGGTTAGGGTTAGGGTTTAGGGTTATGGTTAGGGTTAGGGGTTAGGGGTTAGGGGTTAGGCTTAGGGTTAGCGTTACGGTTAGGGGTTAGGGGTTAGGGTTAGGGCTAAGGTTAGGGTTAGGGTTAGGGTTAGGGTTAGGGCTAGGGTTAGGGTTAGGGTTAGGGTTACGGCTAGGGTTAGGGTTAGGGTTAGGTTAGGCTTAGGGTTAGGAGTTAGGGTTAGGGTTTCTATTAGGTTAGTTTTAAGGGCTAAGGTTAGTTTTAGGGTTAAGGTTGGGTTAGGGTTAGGATTAGGGTTAGGGTACGACTTAGGGCTAGGGTTAGGGCTAGGGTTAGGGTTAGGGTTAGGGTTAGGGTTTAGGGTTATGGTTAGGGTTAGGGGTTAGGGGTTAGGGGTTAGGCTTAGGGTTAGCGTTACGGTTAGGGGTTAGGGGTTAGGGTTAGGGCTAAGGTTAGGGTTAGGGTTAGGGTTAGGGTTAGGGCTAGGGTTAGGGTTAGGGTTAGGGTTACGGCTAGGGTTAGGGTTAGGGTTAGGTTAGGCTTAGGGTTAGGAGTTAGGGTTAGGGTTTCTATTAGGTTAGTTTTAAGGGCTAAGGTTAGTTTTAGGGTTAAGGTTGGGTTAGGGTTAGGATTAGGGTTAGGGTACGACTTAGGGCTAGGGTTAGGGCTAGGGTTAGGGTTAGGGTTAGGGTTAGGGTTTAGGGTTATGGTTAGGGTTAGGGGTTAGGGGTTAGGGGTTAGGCTTAGGGTTAGCGTTACGGTTAGGGGTTAGGGGTTAGGGTTAGGGCTAAGGTTAGGGTTAGGGTTAGGGTTAGGGTTAGGGCTAGGGTTAGGGTTAGGGTTAGGGTTACGGCTAGGGTTAGGGTTAGGGTTAGGTTAGGCTTAGGGTTAGGAGTTAGGGTTAGGGTTTCTATTAGGTTAGTTTTAAGGGCTAAGGTTAGTTTTAGGGTTAAGGTTGGGTTAGGGTTAGGATTAGGGTTAGGGTACGACTTAGGGCTAGGGTTAGGGCTAGGGTTAGGGTTAGGGTTAGGGTTAGGGTTTAGGGTTATGGTTAGGGTTAGGGGTTAGGGGTTAGGGGTTAGGCTTAGGGTTAGCGTTACGGTTAGGGGTTAGGGGTTAGGGTTAGGGCTAAGGTTAGGGTTAGGGTTAGGGTTAGGGTTAGGGCTAGGGTTAGGGTTAGGGTTAGGGTTACGGCTAGGGTTAGGGTTAGGGTTAGGTTAGGCTTAGGGTTAGGAGTTAGGGTTAGGGTTTCTATTAGGTTAGTTTTAAGGGCTAAGGTTAGTTTTAGGGTTAAGGTTGGGTTAGGGTTAGGATTAGGGTTAGGGTACGACTTAGGGCTAGGGTTAGGGCTAGGGTTAGGGTTAGGGTTAGGGTTAGGGTTTAGGGTTATGGTTAGGGTTAGGGGTTAGGGGTTAGGGGTTAGGCTTAGGGTTAGCGTTACGGTTAGGGGTTAGGGGTTAGGGTTAGGGCTAAGGTTAGGGTTAGGGTTAGGGTTAGGGTTAGGGCTAGGGTTAGGGTTAGGGTTAGGGTTACGGCTAGGGTTAGGGTTAGGGTTAGGTTAGGCTTAGGGTTAGGAGTTAGGGTTAGGGTTTCTATTAGGTTAGTTTTAAGGGCTAAGGTTAGTTTTAGGGTTAAGGTTGGGTTAGGGTTAGGATTAGGGTTAGGGTACGACTTAGGGCTAGGGTTAGGGCTAGGGTTAGGGTTAGGGTTAGGGTTAGGGTTTAGGGTTATGGTTAGGGTTAGGGGTTAGGGGTTAGGGGTTAGGCTTAGGGTTAGCGTTACGGTTAGGGGTTAGGGGTTAGGGTTAGGGCTAAGGTTAGGGTTAGGGTTAGGGTTAGGGTTAGGGCTAGGGTTAGGGTTAGGGTTAGGGTTACGGCTAGGGTTAGGGTTAGGGTTAGGTTAGGCTTAGGGTTAGGAGTTAGGGTTAGGGTTTCTATTAGGTTAGTTTTAAGGGCTAAGGTTAGTTTTAGGGTTAAGGTTGGGTTAGGGTTAGGATTAGGGTTAGGGTACGACTTAGGGCTAGGGTTAGGGCTAGGGTTAGGGTTAGGGTTAGGGTTAGGGTTTAGGGTTATGGTTAGGGTTAGGGGTTAGGGGTTAGGGGTTAGGCTTAGGGTTAGCGTTACGGTTAGGGGTTAGGGGTTAGGGTTAGGGCTAAGGTTAGGGTTAGGGTTAGGGTTAGGGTTAGGGCTAGGGTTAGGGTTAGGGTTAGGGTTACGGCTAGGGTTAGGGTTAGGGTTAGGTTAGGCTTAGGGTTAGGAGTTAGGGTTAGGGTTTCTATTAGGTTAGTTTTAAGGGCTAAGGTTAGTTTTAGGGTTAAGGTTGGGTTAGGGTTAGGATTAGGGTTAGGGTACGACTTAGGGCTAGGGTTAGGGCTAGGGTTAGGGTTAGGGTTAGGGTTAGGGTTTAGGGTTATGGTTAGGGTTAGGGGTTAGGGGTTAGGGGTTAGGCTTAGGGTTAGCGTTACGGTTAGGGGTTAGGGGTTAGGGTTAGGGCTAAGGTTAGGGTTAGGGTTAGGGTTAGGGTTAGGGCTAGGGTTAGGGTTAGGGTTAGGGTTACGGCTAGGGTTAGGGTTAGGGTTAGGTTAGGCTTAGGGTTAGGAGTTAGGGTTAGGGTTTCTATTAGGTTAGTTTTAAGGGCTAAGGTTAGTTTTAGGGTTAAGGTTGGGTTAGGGTTAGGATTAGGGTTAGGGTACGACTTAGGGCTAGGGTTAGGGCTAGGGTTAGGGTTAGGGTTAGGGTTAGGGTTTAGGGTTATGGTTAGGGTTAGGGGTTAGGGGTTAGGGGTTAGGCTTAGGGTTAGCGTTACGGTTAGGGGTTAGGGGTTAGGGTTAGGGCTAAGGTTAGGGTTAGGGTTAGGGTTAGGGTTAGGGCTAGGGTTAGGGTTAGGGTTAGGGTTACGGCTAGGGTTAGGGTTAGGGTTAGGTTAGGCTTAGGGTTAGGAGTTAGGGTTAGGGTTTCTATTAGGTTAGTTTTAAGGGCTAAGGTTAGTTTTAGGGTTAAGGTTGGGTTAGGGTTAGGATTAGGGTTAGGGTACGACTTAGGGCTAGGGTTAGGGCTAGGGTTAGGGTTAGGGTTAGGGTTAGGGTTTAGGGTTATGGTTAGGGTTAGGGGTTAGGGGTTAGGGGTTAGGCTTAGGGTTAGCGTTACGGTTAGGGGTTAGGGGTTAGGGTTAGGGCTAAGGTTAGGGTTAGGGTTAGGGTTAGGGTTAGGGCTAGGGTTAGGGTTAGGGTTAGGGTTACGGCTAGGGTTAGGGTTAGGGTTAGGTTAGGCTTAGGGTTAGGAGTTAGGGTTAGGGTTTCTATTAGGTTAGTTTTAAGGGCTAAGGTTAGTTTTAGGGTTAAGGTTGGGTTAGGGTTAGGATTAGGGTTAGGGTACGACTTAGGGCTAGGGTTAGGGCTAGGGTTAGGGTTAGGGTTAGGGTTAGGGTTTAGGGTTATGGTTAGGGTTAGGGGTTAGGGGTTAGGGGTTAGGCTTAGGGTTAGCGTTACGGTTAGGGGTTAGGGGTTAGGGTTAGGGCTAAGGTTAGGGTTAGGGTTAGGGTTAGGGTTAGGGCTAGGGTTAGGGTTAGGGTTAGGGTTACGGCTAGGGTTAGGGTTAGGGTTAGGTTAGGCTTAGGGTTAGGAGTTAGGGTTAGGGTTTCTATTAGGTTAGTTTTAAGGGCTAAGGTTAGTTTTAGGGTTAAGGTTGGGTTAGGGTTAGGATTAGGGTTAGGGTACGACTTAGGGCTAGGGTTAGGGCTAGGGTTAGGGTTAGGGTTAGGGTTAGGGTTTAGGGTTATGGTTAGGGTTAGGGGTTAGGGGTTAGGGGTTAGGCTTAGGGTTAGCGTTACGGTTAGGGGTTAGGGGTTAGGGTTAGGGCTAAGGTTAGGGTTAGGGTTAGGGTTAGGGTTAGGGCTAGGGTTAGGGTTAGGGTTAGGGTTACGGCTAGGGTTAGGGTTAGGGTTAGGTTAGGCTTAGGGTTAGGAGTTAGGGTTAGGGTTTCTATTAGGTTAGTTTTAAGGGCTAAGGTTAGTTTTAGGGTTAAGGTTGGGTTAGGGTTAGGATTAGGGTTAGGGTACGACTTAGGGCTAGGGTTAGGGCTAGGGTTAGGGTTAGGGTTAGGGTTAGGGTTTAGGGTTATGGTTAGGGTTAGGGGTTAGGGGTTAGGGGTTAGGCTTAGGGTTAGCGTTACGGTTAGGGGTTAGGGGTTAGGGTTAGGGCTAAGGTTAGGGTTAGGGTTAGGGTTAGGGTTAGGGCTAGGGTTAGGGTTAGGGTTAGGGTTACGGCTAGGGTTAGGGTTAGGGTTAGGTTAGGCTTAGGGTTAGGAGTTAGGGTTAGGGTTTCTATTAGGTTAGTTTTAAGGGCTAAGGTTAGTTTTAGGGTTAAGGTTGGGTTAGGGTTAGGATTAGGGTTAGGGTACGACTTAGGGCTAGGGTTAGGGCTAGGGTTAGGGTTAGGGTTAGGGTTAGGGTTTAGGGTTATGGTTAGGGTTAGGGGTTAGGGGTTAGGGGTTAGGCTTAGGGTTAGCGTTACGGTTAGGGGTTAGGGGTTAGGGTTAGGGCTAAGGTTAGGGTTAGGGTTAGGGTTAGGGTTAGGGCTAGGGTTAGGGTTAGGGTTAGGGTTACGGCTAGGGTTAGGGTTAGGGTTAGGTTAGGCTTAGGGTTAGGAGTTAGGGTTAGGGTTTCTATTAGGTTAGTTTTAAGGGCTAAGGTTAGTTTTAGGGTTAAGGTTGGGTTAGGGTTAGGATTAGGGTTAGGGTACGACTTAGGGCTAGGGTTAGGGCTAGGGTTAGGGTTAGGGTTAGGGTTAGGGTTTAGGGTTATGGTTAGGGTTAGGGGTTAGGGGTTAGGGGTTAGGCTTAGGGTTAGCGTTACGGTTAGGGGTTAGGGGTTAGGGTTAGGGCTAAGGTTAGGGTTAGGGTTAGGGTTAGGGTTAGGGCTAGGGTTAGGGTTAGGGTTAGGGTTACGGCTAGGGTTAGGGTTAGGGTTAGGTTAGGCTTAGGGTTAGGAGTTAGGGTTAGGGTTTCTATTAGGTTAGTTTTAAGGGCTAAGGTTAGTTTTAGGGTTAAGGTTGGGTTAGGGTTAGGATTAGGGTTAGGGTACGACTTAGGGCTAGGGTTAGGGCTAGGGTTAGGGTTAGGGTTAGGGTTAGGGTTTAGGGTTATGGTTAGGGTTAGGGGTTAGGGGTTAGGGGTTAGGCTTAGGGTTAGCGTTACGGTTAGGGGTTAGGGGTTAGGGTTAGGGCTAAGGTTAGGGTTAGGGTTAGGGTTAGGGTTAGGGCTAGGGTTAGGGTTAGGGTTAGGGTTACGGCTAGGGTTAGGGTTAGGGTTAGGTTAGGCTTAGGGTTAGGAGTTAGGGTTAGGGTTTCTATTAGGTTAGTTTTAAGGGCTAAGGTTAGTTTTAGGGTTAAGGTTGGGTTAGGGTTAGGATTAGGGTTAGGGTACTACTTAGGGCTAGGGTTAGGGCTAGGGTTAGGGTTAGGGTTAGGGTTAGGGTTTAGGGTTATGGTTAGGGTTAGGGGTTAGGGGTTAGGGGTTAGGCTTAGGGTTAGCGTTACGGTTAGGGGTTAGGGGTTAGGGTTAGGGCTAAGGTTAGGGTTAGGGTTAGGGTTAGGGTTAGGGCTAGGGTTAGGGTTAGGGTTAGGGTTACGGCTAGGGTTAGGGTTAGGGTTAGGTTAGGCTTAGGGTTAGGAGTTAGGGTTAGGGTTTCTATTAGGTTAGTTTTAAGGGCTAAGGTTAGTTTTAGGGTTAAGGTTGGGTTAGGGTTAGGATTAGGGTTAGGGTACGACTTAGGGCTAGGGTTAGGGCTAGGGTTAGGGTTAGGGTTAGGGTTAGGGTTTAGGGTTATGGTTAGGGTTAGGGGTTAGGGGTTAGGGGTTAGGCTTAGGGTTAGCGTTACGGTTAGGGGTTAGGGGTTAGGGTTAGGGCTAAGGTTAGGGTTAGGGTTAGGGTTAGGGTTAGGGCTAGGGTTAGGGTTAGGGTTAGGGTTACGGCTAGGGTTAGGGTTAGGGTTAGGTTAGGCTTAGGGTTAGGAGTTAGGGTTAGGGTTTCTATTAGGTTAGTTTTAAGGGCTAAGGTTAGTTTTAGGGTTAAGGTTGGGTTAGGGTTAGGATTAGGGTTAGGGTACGACTTAGGGCTAGGGTTAGGGCTAGGGTTAGGGTTAGGGTTAGGGTTAGGGTTTAGGGTTATGGTTAGGGTTAGGGGTTAGGGGTTAGGGGTTAGGCTTAGGGTTAGCGTTACGGTTAGGGGTTAGGGGTTAGGGTTAGGGCTAAGGTTAGGGTTAGGGTTAGGGTTAGGGTTAGGGCTAGGGTTAGGGTTACGGCTAGGGTTAGGGTTAGGGTTAGGTTAGGCTTAGGGTTAGGAGTTAGGGTTAGGGTTTCTATTAGGTTAGTTTTAAGGGCTAAGGTTAGTTTTAGGGTTAAGGTTGGGTTAGGGTTAGGATTAGGGTTAGGGTACGACTTAGGGCTAGGGTTAGGGCTAGGGTTAGGGTTAGGGTTTAGGGTTATGGTTAGGGTTAGGGGTTAGGGGTTAGGGGTTAGGCTTAGGGTTAGCGTTACGGTTAGGGGTTAGGGGTTAGGGTTAGGGCTAAGGTTAGGGTTAGGGTTAGGGTTAGGGTTAGGGCTAGGGTTAGGGTTAGGGTTAGGGTTACGGCTAGGGTTAGGGTTAGGGTTAGGTTAGGCTTAGGGTTAGGAGTTAGGGTTAGGGTTTCTATTAGGTTAGTTTTAAGGGCTAAGGTTAGTTTTAGGGTTAAGGTTGGGTTAGGGTTAGGATTAGGGTTAGGGTACGACTTAGGGCTAGGGTTAGGGCTAGGGTTAGGGTTAGGGTTAGGGTTAGGGTTTAGGGTTATGGTTAGGGTTAGGGGTTAGGGGTTAGGGGTTAGGCTTAGGGTTAGCGTTACGGTTAGGGGTTAGGGGTTAGGGTTAGGGCTAAGGTTAGGGTTAGGGTTAGGGTTAGGGTTAGGGCTAGGGTTAGGGTTAGGGTTAGGGTTACGGCTAGGGTTAGGGTTAGGGTTAGGTTAGGCTTAGGGTTAGGAGTTAGGGTTAGGGTTTCTATTAGGTTAGTTTTAAGGGCTAAGGTTAGTTTTAGGGTTAAGGTTGGGTTAGGGTTAGGATTAGGGTTAGGGTACGACTTAGGGCTAGGGTTAGGGCTAGGGTTAGGGTTAGGGTTAGGGTTAGGGTTTAGGGTTATGGTTAGGGTTAGGGGTTAGGGGTTAGGGGTTAGGCTTAGGGTTAGCGTTACGGTTAGGGGTTAGGGGTTAGGGTTAGGGCTAAGGTTAGGGTTAGGGTTAGGGTTAGGGTTAGGGCTAGGGTTAGGGTTAGGGTTAGGGTTACGGCTAGGGTTAGGGTTAGGGTTAGGTTAGGCTTAGGGTTAGGAGTTAGGGTTAGGGTTTCTATTAGGTTAGTTTTAAGGGCTAAGGTTAGGTTTAGGGTTAAGGTTGGGTTAGGGTTAGGATTAGGGTTAGGGTACGACTTAGGGCTAGGGTTAGGGCTAGGGTTAGGGTTAGGGTTAGGGTTAGGGTTTAGGGTTATGGTTAGGGTTAGGGGTTAGGGGTTAGGGGTTAGGCTTAGGGTTAGCGTTACGGTTAGGGGTTAGGGGTTAGGGTTAGGGCTAAGGTTAGGGTTAGGGTTAGGGTTAGGGTTAGGGCTAGGGTTAGGGTTAGGGTTAGGGTTACGGCTAGGGTTAGGGTTAGGGTTAGGTTAGGCTTAGGGTTAGGAGTTAGGTTTAGGGTTTCTATTAGGTTAGTTTTAAGGGCTAAGGTTAGTTTTAGGGTTAAGGTTGGGTTAGGGTTAGGATTAGGGTTAGGGTACGACTTAGGGCTAGGGTTAGGGCTAGGGTTAGGGTTAGGGTTAGGGTTAGGGTTTAGGGTTATGGTTAGGGTTAGGGGTTAGGGGTTAGGGGTTAGGCTTAGGGTTAGCGTTACGGTTAGGGGTTAGGGGTTAGGGTTAGGGCTAAGGTTAGGGTTAGGGTTAGGGTTAGGGTTAGGGCTAGGGTTAGGGTTAGGGTTAGGGTTACGGCTAGGGTTAGGGTTAGGGTTAGGTTAGGCTTAGGGTTAGGAGTTAGGGTTAGGGTTTCTATTAGGTTAGTTTTAAGGGCTAAGGTTAGTTTTAGGGTTAAGGTTGGGTTAGGGTTAGGATTAGGGTTAGGGTACGACTTAGGGCTAGGGTTAGGGCTAGGGTTAGGGTTAGGGTTAGGGTTAGGGTTTAGGGTTATGGTTAGGGTTAGGGGTTAGGGGTTAGGGGTTAGGCTTAGGGTTAGCGTTACGGTTAGGGGTTAGGGGTTAGGGTTAGGGCTAAGGTTAGGGTTAGGGTTAGGGTTAGGGTTAGGGCCAGGGTTAGGGTTAGGGTTAGGGTTACGGCTAGGGTTAGGGTTAGGGTTAGGTTAGGCTTAGGGTTAGGAGTTAGGGTTAGGGTTTCTATTAGGTTAGTTTTAAGGGCTAAGGTTAGTTTTAGGGTTAAGGTTGGGTTAGGGTTAGGATTAGGGTTAGGGTACGACTTAGGGCTAGGGTTAGGGCTAGGGTTAGGGTTAGGGTTAGGGTTAGGGTTTAGGGTTATGGTTAGGGTTAGGGGTTAGGGGTTAGGGGTTAGGCTTAGGGTTAGCGTTACGGTTAGGGGTTAGGGGTTAGGGTTAGGGCTAAGGTTAGGGTTAGGGTTAGGGTTAGGGTTAGGGCTAGGGTTAGGGTTAGGGTTAGGGTTACGGCTAGGGTTAGGGTTAGGGTTAGGTTAGGCTTAGGGTTAGGAGTTAGGGTTAGGGTTTCTATTAGGTTAGTTTTAAGGGCTAAGGTTAGTTTTAGGGTTAAGGTTGGGTTAGGGTTAGGATTAGGGTTAGGGTACGACTTAGGGCTAGGGTTAGGGCTAGGGTTAGGGTTAGGGTTAGGGTTAGGGTTTAGGGTTATGGTTAGGGTTAGGGGTTAGGGGTTAGGGGTTAGGCTTAGGGTTAGCGTTACGGTTAGGGGTTAGGGGTTAGGGTTAGGGCTAAGGTTAGGGTTAGGGTTAGGGTTAGGGTTAGGGCTAGGGTTAGGGTTAGGGTTAGGGTTACGGCTAGGGTTAGGGTTAGGGTTAGGTTAGGCTTAGGGTTAGGAGTTAGGGTTAGGGTTTCTATTAGGTTAGTTTTAAGGGCTAAGGTTAGTTTTAGGGTTAAGGTTGGGTTAGGGTTAGGATTAGGGTTAGGGTACGACTTAGGGCTAGGGTTAGGGCTAGGGTTAGGGTTAGGGTTAGGGTTACGGCTAGGGTTAGGGTTAGGGTTAGGTTAGGCTTAGGGTTAGGAGTTAGGGTTAGGGTTTCTATTAGGTTAGTTTTAAGGGCTAAGGTTAGTTTTAGGGTTAAGGTTGGGTTAGGGTTAGGATTAGGGTTAGGGTACGACTGAGGGCTAGGGTTAGGGCTAGGGTTAGGGTTAGGGTTAGGGTTAGGGTTTAGGGTTATGGTTAGGGTTAGGGGTTAGGGGTTAGGGGTTAGGCTTAGGGTTAGCGTTACGGTTAGGGGTTAGGGGTTAGGGTTAGGGCTAAGGTTAGGGTTAGGGTTAGGGTTAGGGTTAGGGCTAGGGTTAGGGTTACGGCTAGGGTTACGGCTAGGGTTAGGGTTAGGGTTAGGTTAGGCTTAGGGTTAGGAGTTAGGGTTAGGGTTTCTATTAGGTTAGTTTTAAGGGCTAAGGTTAGTTTTAGGGTTAAGGTTGGGTTAGGGTTAGGATTAGGGTTAGGATACGACTTAGGGCTAGGGTTAGGGCTAGGGTTAGGTTTAGGGTTAGGGTTAGGGTTTAGGGTTATGGTTAGGGTTAGGGGTTAGGGGTTAGGGGTTAGGCTTAGGGTTAGCGTTACGGTTAGGGGTTAGGGGTTAGGGTTAGGGCTAAGGTTAGGGTTAGGGTTAGGGTTAGGGTTAGGGCTAGGGTTAGGGTTAGGGTTAGGGTTACGGCTAGGGTTAGGGTTAGGGTTAGGTTAGGCTTAGGGTTAGGAGTTAGGGTTAGGGTTTCTATTAGGTTAGTTTTAAGGGCTAAGGTTAGGTTTAGGGTTAAGGTTGGGTTAGGGTTAGGATTAGGGTTAGGGTACGACTTAGGGCTAGGGTTAGGGCTAGGGTTAGGGTTAGGGTTAGGGTTAGGGTTTAGGGTTATGGTTAGGGTTAGGGGTTAGGGGTTAGGGGTTAGGCTTAGGGTTAGCGTTACGGTTAGGGGTTAGGGGTTAGGGTTAGGGCTAAGGTTAGGGTTAGGGTTAGGGTTAGGGTTAGGGCTAGGGTTAGGGTTAGGGTTAGGGTTACGGCTAGGGTTAGGGTTAGGGTTAGGTTAGGCTTAGGGTTAGGAGTTAGGGTTAGGGTTTCTATTAGGTTAGTTTTAAGGGCTAAGGTTAGGTTTAGGGTTAAGGTTGGGTTAGGGTTAGGATTAGGGTTAGGGTACGACTTAGGGCTAGGGTTAGGGCTAGGGTTAGGGTTAGGGTTAGGGTTAGGGTTTAGGGTTATGGTTAGGGTTAGGGGTTAGGGGTTAGGGGTTAGGCTTAGGGTTAGCGTTACGGTTAGGGGTTAGGGGTTAGGGTTAGGGCTAAGGTTAGGGTTAGGGTTAGGGTTAGGGTTAGGGTTAGGGCTAGGGTTAGGGTTAGGGTTAGGGTTACGGCTAGGGTTAGGGTTAGGGTTAGGTTAGGCTTAGGGTTAGGAGTTAGGGTTAGGGTTTCTATTAGGTTAGTTTTAAGGGCTAAGGTTAGTTTTAGGGTTAAGGTTGGGTTAGGGTTAGGATTAGGGTTAGGGTACGACTTAGGGCTAGGGTTAGGGCTAGGGTTAGGGTTAGGGTTAGGGTTAGGGTTTAGGGTTATGGTTAGGGTTAGGGGTTAGGGGTTAGGGGTTAGGCTTAGGGTTAGCGTTACGGTTAGGGGTTAGGGGTTAGGGTTAGGGCTAAGGTTAGGGTTAGGGTTAGGGTTAGGGTTAGGGCTAGGGTTAGGGTTAGGGTTAGGGTTACGGCTAGGGTTAGGGTTAGGGTTAGGTTAGGCTTAGGGTTAGGAGTTAGGGTTAGGGTTTCTATTAGGTTAGTTTTAAGGGCTAAGGTTAGGTTTAGGGTTAAGGTTGGGTTAGGGTTAGGATTAGGGTTAGGGTACGACTTAGGGCTAGGGTTAGGGCTAGGGTTAGGGTTAGGGTTAGGGTTAGGGTTTAGGGTTATGGTTAGGGTTAGGGGTTAGGGGTTAGGGGTTAGGCTTAGGGTTAGCGTTACGGTTAGGGGTTAGGGGTTAGGGTTAGGGCTAAGGTTAGGGTTAGGGTTAGGGTTAGGGTTAGGGCTAGGGTTAGGGTTAGGGTTAGGGTTACGGCTAGGGTTAGGGTTAGGGTTAGGTTAGGCTTAGGGTTAGGAGTTAGGGTTAGGGTTTCTATTAGGTTAGTTTTAAGGGCTAAGGTTAGTTTTAGGGTTAAGGTTGGGTTAGGGTTAGGGTACGACTTAGGGCTAGGGTTAGGGCTAGGGTTAGGGTTAGGGTTAGGGTTAGGGTTTAGGGTTATGGTTAGGGTTAGGGGTTAGGGGTTAGGGGTTAGGCTTAGGGTTAGCGTTACGGTTAGGGGTTAGGGGTTAGGGTTAGGGCTAAGGTTAGGGTTAGGGTTAGGGTTAGGGCTAGGGTTAGGGTTAGGGTTAGGGTTACGGCTAGGGTTAGGGTTAGGGTTAGGTTAGGCTTAGGGTTAGGAGTTAGGGTTAGGGTTTCTATTAGGTTAGATTTAAGGGCTAAGGTTAGTTTTAGGGTTAAGGTTGGGTTAGGGTTAGGATTAGGGTTAGGGTACGACTTAGGGCTAGGGTTAGGGCTAGGGTTAGGGTTAGGGTTAGGGTTAGGGTTTAGGGTTATGGTTAGGGTTAGGGGTTAGGGGTTAGGGGTTAGGCTTAGGGTTAACGTTACGGTTAGGGGTTAGGGGTTAGGGTTAGGGCTAAGGTTAGGGTTAGGGTTAGGGTTAGGGTTAGGGCTAGGGTTAGGGTTAGGGTTAGGGTTACGGCTAGGGTTAGGGTTAGGGTTAGGTTAGGCTTAGGGTTAGGAGTTAGGGTTAGGGTTTCTATTAGGTTAGTTTTAAGGGCTAAGGTTAGTTTTAGGGTTAAGGTTGGGTTAGGGTTAGGATTAGGGTTAGGGTACGACTTAGGGCTAGGGTTAGGGCTAGGGTTAGGGTTAGGGTTAGGGTTAGGGTTTAGGGTTATGGTTAGGGTTAGGGGTTAGGGGTTAGGGGTTAGGCTTAGGGTTAGCGTTACGGTTAGGGTTTAGGGGTTAGGGTTAGGGCTAAGGTTAGGGTTAGGGTTAGGGTTAGGGTTAGGGCTAGGGTTAGGGTTAGGGTTAGGGTTACGGCTAGGGTTAGGGTTAGGGTTAGGTTAGGCTTAGGGTTAGGAGTTAGGGTTAGGGTTTCTATTAGGTTAGTTTTAAGGGCTAAGGTTAGTTTTAGGGTTAAGGTTGGGTTAGGGTTAGGATTAGGGTTAGGGTACGACTTAGGGCTAGGGTTAGGGCTAGGGTTAGGGTTAGGGTTAGGGTTAGGGTTTAGGGTTATGGTTAGGGTTAGGGGTTAGGGGTTAGGGGTTAGGCTTAGGGTTAGCGTTACGGTTAGGGGTTAGGGGTTAGGGTTAGGGCTAAGGTTAGGGTTAGGGTTAGGGTTAGGGTTAGGGCTAGGGTTAGGGTTAGGGTTAGGGTTACGGCTAGGGTTAGGGTTAGGGTTAGGTTAGGCTTAGGGTTAGGAGTTAGGGTTAGGGTTTCTATTAGGTTAGTTTTAAGGGCTAAGGTTAGTTTTAGGGTTAAGGTTGGGTTAGGGTTAGGATTAGGGTTAGGGTACGACTTAGGGCTAGGGTTAGGGCTAGGGTTAGGGTTAGGGTTAGGGTTAGGGTTTAGGGTTATGGTTAGGGTTAGGGGTTAGGGGTTAGGGGTTAGGCTTAGGGTTAGTGTTACGGTTAGGGGTTAGGGGTTAGGGTTAGGGCTAAGGTTAGGGTTAGGGTTAGGGTTAGGGTTAGGGCTAGGGTTAGGGTTAGGGTTAGGGTTACGGCTAGGGTTAGGGTTAGGGTTAGGTTAGGCTTAGGGTTAGGAGTTAGGGTTAGGGTTTCTATTAGGTTAGTTTTAAGGGCTAAGGTTAGTTTTAGGGTTAAGGTTGGGTTAGGGTTAGGATTAGGGTTAGGGTACGACTTAGGGCTAGGGTTAGGGCTAGGGTTAGGGTTAGGGTTAGGGTTAGGGTTTAGGGTTATGGTTAGGGTTAGGGGTTAGGGGTTAGGGGTTAGGCTTAGGGTTAGCGTTACGGTTAGGGGTTAGGGGTTAGGGTTAGGGCTAAGGTTAGGGTTAGGGTTAGGGTTAGGGTTAGGGTTAGGGCTAGGGTTAGGGTTAGGGTTAGGGTTACGGCTAGGGTTAGGGTTAGGGTTAGGTTAGGCTTAGGGTTAGGAGTTAGGGTTAGGGTTTCTATTAGGTTAGTTTTAAGGGCTAAGGTTAGGTTTAGGGTTAAGGTTGGGTTAGGGTTAGGATTAGGGTTAGGGTACGACTTAGGGCTAGGGTTAGGGCTAGGGTTAGGGTTAGGGTTAGGGTTAGGGTTTAGGGTTATGGTTAGGGTTAGGGGTTAGGGGTTAGGGGTTAGGCTTAGGGTTAGCGTTACGGTTAGGGGTTAGGGGTTAGGGTTAGGGCTAAGGTTAGGGTTAGGGTTAGGGTTAGGGTTAGGGCTAGGGTTAGGGTTAGGGTTAGGGTTACGGCTAGGGTTAGGGTTAGGGTTAGGTTAGGCTTAGGGTTAGGAGTTAGGGTTAGGGTTTCTATTAGGTTAGTTTTAAGGGCTAAGGTTAGTTTTAGGGTTAAGGTTGGGTTAGGGTTAGGGTACGACTTAGGGCTAGGGTTAGGGCTAGGGTTAGGGTTAGGGTTAGGGTTAGGGTTTAGGGTTATGGTTAGGGTTAGGGGTTAGGGGTTAGGGGTTAGGCTTAGGGTTAGCGTTACGGTTAGGGGTTAGGGGTTAGGGTTAGGGCTAAGGTTAGGGTTAGGGTTAGGGTTAGGGCTAGGGTTAGGGTTAGGGTTAGGGTTACGGCTAGGGTTAGGGTTAGGGTTAGGTTAGGCTTAGGGTTAGGAGTTAGGGTTAGGGTTTCTATTAGGTTAGATTTAAGGGCTAAGGTTAGTTTTAGGGTTAAGGTTGGGTTAGGGTTAGGATTAGGGTTAGGGTACGACTTAGGGCTAGGGTTAGGGCTAGGGTTAGGGTTAGGGTTAGGGTTAGGGTTTAGGGTTATGGTTAGGGTTAGGGGTTAGGGGTTAGGGGTTAGGCTTAGGGTTAGCGTTACGGTTAGGGGTTAGGGGTTAGGGTTAGGGCTAAGGTTAGGGTTAGGGTTAGGGTTAGGGTTAGGGCTAGGGTTAGGGTTAGGGTTAGGGTTACGGCTAGGGTTAGGGTTAGGGTTAGGTTAGGCTTAGGGTTAGGAGTTAGGGTTAGGGTTTCTATTAGGTTAGTTTTAAGGGCTAAGGTTAGTTTTAGGGTTAAGGTTGGGTTAGGGTTAGGATTAGGGTTAGGGTACGACTTAGGGCTAGGGTTAGGGCTAGGGTTAGGGTTAGGGTTAGGGTTAGGGTTAGGGCTAGGGTTAGGGTTAGGGTTAGGGTTACGGCTAGGGTTAGGGTTAGGGTTAGGTTAGGCTTAGGGTTAGGAGTTAGGGTTAGGGTTTCTATTAGGTTAGTTTTAAGGGCTAAGGTTAGTTTTAGGGTTAAGGTTGGGTTAGGGTTAGGATTAGGGTTAGGGTACGACTTAGGGCTAGGGTTAGGGCTAGGGTTAGGGTTAGGGTTAGGGTTAGGGTTTAGGGTTATGGTTAGGGTTAGGGGTTAGGGGTTAGGGGTTAGGCTTAGGGTTAGCGTTACGGTTAGGGGTTAGGGGTTAGGGTTAGGGCTAAGGTTAGGGTTAGGGTTAGGGTTAGGGTTAGGGCTAGGGTTAGGGTTAGGGTTAGGGTTACGGCTAGGGTTAGGGTTAGGGTTAGGTTAGGCTTAGGGTTAGGAGTTAGGGTTAGGGTTTCTATTAGGTTAGTTTTAAGGGCTAAGGTTACGTTTAGGGTTAAGGTTGGGTTAGGGTTAGGATTAGGGTTAGGGTACGACTTAGGGCTAGGGTTAGGGCTAGGGTTAGGGTTAGGGTTAGGGTTAGGGTTTAGGGTTATGGTTAGGGTTAGGGGTTAGGGGTTAGGGGTTAGGCTTAGGATTAGCTTTACGGTTAGGGGTTAGGGGTTAGGGTTAGGGCTAAGGTTAGGGTTAGGGTTAGGGTTAGGGTTAGGGCTAGGGTTAGGGTTAGGGTTAGGGTTACGGCTAGGGTTAGGGTTAGGGTTAGGTTAGGCTTAGGGTTAGGAGTTAGGGTTAGGGTTTCTATTAGGTTAGTTTTAAGGGCTAAGGTTAGTTTTAGGGTTAAGGTTGGGTTAGGGTTAGGATTAGGGTTAGGGTACGACTTAGGGCTAGGTTTAGGGCTAGGGTTAGGGTTAGGGTTAGGGTTAGGGTTTAGGGTTATGGTTAGGGTTAGGGGTTAGGGGTTAGGGGTTAGGCTTAGGGTTAGCGTTACGGTTAGGGGTTAGGGGTTAGGGTTAGGGCTAAGGTTAGGGTTAGGGTTAGGGTTAGGGTTAGGGCTAGGGTTAGGGTTAGGGTTAGGGTTACGGCTAGGGTTAGGGTTAGGGTTAGGTTAGGCTTAGGGTTAGGAGTTAGGGTTAGGGTTTCTATTAGGTTAGTTTTAAGGGCTAAGGTTAGTTTTAGGGTTAAGGTTGGGTTAGGGTTAGGATTAGGGTTAGGGTACGACTTAGGGCTAGGGTTAGGGCTAGGGTTAGGGTTAGGGTTAGGGTTAGGGTTTAGGGTTATGGTTAGGGTTAGGGGTTAGGGGTTAGGGGTTAGGCTTAGGGTTAGCGTTACGGTTAGGGGTTAGGGGTTAGGGTTAGGGCTAAGGTTAGGGTTAGGGTTAGGGTTAGGGTTAGGGTTAGGGCTAGGGTTAGGGTTAGGGTTAGGGTTACGGCTAGGGTTAGGGTTAGGGTTAGGTTAGGCTTAGGGTTAGGAGTTAGGGTTAGGGTTTCTATTAGGTTAGTTTTAAGGGCTAAGGTTAGGTTTAGGGTTAAGGTTGGGTTAGGGTTAGGATTAGGGTTAGGGTACGACTTAGGGCTAGGGTTAGGGCTAGGGTTAGGGTTAGGGTTAGGGTTAGGGTTTAGGGTTATGGTTAGGGTTAGGGGTTAGGGGTTAGGGGTTAGGCTTAGGGTTAGCGTTACGGTTAGGGGTTAGGGGTTAGGGTTAGGGCTAAGGTTAGGGTTAGGGTTAGGGTTAGGGTTAGGGCTAGGGTTAGGGTTAGGGTTAGGGTTACGGCTAGGGTTAGGGTTAGGGTTAGGTTAGGCTTAGGGTTAGGAGTTAGGGTTAGGGTTTCTATTAGGTTAGTTTTAAGGGCTAAGGTTAGTTTTAGGGTTAAGGTTGGGTTAGGGTTAGGGTACGACTTAGGGCTAGGGTTAGGGCTAGGGTTAGGCTTAGGGTTAAGGTTAGGGTTTAGGGTTATGGTTAGGGTTAGGGGTTAGGGGTTAGGGGTTAGGCTTAGGGTTAGCGTTACGGTTAGGGGTTAGGGGTTAGGGTTAGGGCTAAGGTTAGGGTTAGGGTTAGGGTTAGGGCTAGGGTTAGGGTTAGGGTTAGGGTTACGGCTAGGGTTAGGGTTAGGGTTAGGTTAGGCTTAGGGTTAGGAGTTAGGGTTAGGGTTTCTATTAGGTTAGATTTAAGGGCTAAGGTTAGTTTTAGGGTTAAGGTTGGGTTAGGGTTAGGATTAGGGTTAGGGTACGACTTAGGGCTAGGGTTAGGGCTAGGGTTAGGGTTAGGGTTAGGGTTAGGGTTTAGGGTTATGGTTAGGGTTAGGGGTTAGGGGTTAGGGGTTAGGCTTAGGGTTAGCGTTATGGTTAGGGGTTAGGGGTTAGGGTTAGGGCTAAGGTTAGGGTTAGGGTTAGGGTTAGGGTTAGGGCTAGGGTTAGGGTTAGGGTTAGGGTTACGGCTAGGGTTAGGGTTAGGGTTAGGTTAGGCTTAGGGTTAGGAGTTAGGGTTAGGGTTTCTATTAGGTTAGTTTTAAGGGCTAAGGTTAGTTTTAGGGTTAAGGTTGGGTTAGGGTTAGGATTAGGGTTAGGGTACGACTTAGGGCTAGGGTTAGGGCTAGGGTTAGGGTTAGGGTTAGGGTTAGGGTTTAGGGTTATGGTTAGGGTTAGGGGTTAGGGGTTAGGGGTTAGGCTTAGGGTTAGCGTTACGGTTAGGGTTTAGGGGTTAGGGTTAGGGCTAAGGTTAGGGTTAGGGTTAGGGTTAGGGTTAGGGCTAGGGTTAGGGTTAGGGTTAGGGTTACGGCTAGGGTTAGGGTTAGGGTTAGGTTAGGCTTAGGGTTAGGAGTTAGGGTTAGGGTTTCTATTAGGTTAGTTTTAAGGGCTAAGGTTAGTTTTAGGGTTAAGGTTGGGTTAGGGTTAGGATTAGGGTTAGGGTACGACTTAGGGCTAGGGTTAGGGCTAGGGTTAGGGTTAGGGTTAGGGTTAGGGTTAGGGTTTAGTGTTATGGTTAGGGTTAGGGGTTAGGGGTTAGGGGTTAGGCTTAGGGTTAGCGTTACGGTTAGGGGTTAGGGGTTAGGGTTAGGGCTAAGGTTAGGGTTAGGGTTAGGGTTAGGGCTAGGGTTAGGGTTAGGGTTAGGGTTACGGCTAGGGTTAGGGTTAGGGTTAGGTTAGGCTTAGGGTTAGGAGTTAGGGTTAGGGTTTCTATTAGGTTAGTTTTAAGGGCTAAGGTTAGTTTTAGGGTTAAGGTTGGGTTAGGGTTAGGATTAGGGTTAGGGTACGACTTAGGGCTAGGGTTAGGGCTAGGGTTAGGGTTAGGGTTAGGGTTAGGGTTTAGGGTTATGGTTAGGGTTAGGGGTTAGGGGTTAGGGGTTAGGCTTAGGGTTAGCGTTACGGTTAGGGGTTAGGGGTTAGGGTTAGGGCTAAGGTTAGGGTTAGGGTTAGGGTTAGGGTTAGGGCTAGGGTTAGGGTTAGGGTTAGGGTTACGGCTAGGGTTAGGGTTAGGGTTAGGTTAGGCTTAGGGTTAGGAGTTAGGGTTAGGGTTTCTATTAGGTTAGTTTTAAGGGCTAAGGTTACGTTTTAGGGTTAAGGTTGGGTTAGGGTTAGGATTAGGGTTAGGGTACGACTTAGGGCTAGGGTTAGGGCTAGGGTTAGGGTTAGGGTTAGGGTTAGGGTTTAGGGTTATGGTTAGGGTTAGGGGTTAGGGGTTAGGGGTTAGGCTTAGGGTTAGCGTTACGGTTAGGGGTTAGGGGTTAGGGTTAGGGCTAAGGTTAGGGTTAGGGTTAGGGTTAGGGTTAGGGCTAGGGTTAGGGTTAGGGTTAGGGTTACGGCTAGGGTTAGGGTTAGGGTTAGGTTAGGCTTAGGGTTAGGAGTTAGGGTTAGGGTTTCTATTAGGTTAGTTTTAAGGGCTAAGGTTAGTTTTAGGGTTAAGGTTGGGTTAGGGTTAGGATAGGGTTAGGGTACGACTTAGGGCTAGGGTTAGGGCTAGGGTTAGGGTTAGGGTTAGGGTTAGGGTTTAGGGTTATGGTTAGGGTTAGGGGTTAGGGGTTAGGGGTTAGGCTTAGGGTTAGCGTTACGGTTAGGGGTTAGGGGTTAGGGTTAGGGCTAAGGTTAGGGTTAGGGTTAGGGTTAGGGTTAGGGCTAGGGTTAGGGTTAGGGTTAGGGTTACGGCTAGGGTTAGGGTTAGGGTTAGGTTAGGCTTAGGGTTAGGAGTTAGGGTTAGGGTTTCTATTAGGTTAGTTTTAAGGGCTAAGGTTAGTTTTAGGGTTAAGGTTGGGTTAGGGTTAGGATTAGGGTTAGGGTACGACTTAGGGCTAGGGTTAGGGCTAGGGTTAGGGTTAGGGTTAGGGTTAGGGTTTAGGGTTATGGTTAGGGTTAGGGGTTAGGGGTTAGGGGTTAGGCTTAGGGTTAGCGTTACGGTTAGGGGTTAGGGGTTAGGGTTAGGGCTAAGGTTAGGGTTAGGGTTAGGGTTAGGGTTAGGGTTAGGGCTAGGGTTAGGGTTAGGGTTAGGGTTACGGCTAGGGTTAGGGTTAGGGTTAGGTTAGGCTTAGGGTTAGGAGTTAGGGTTAGGGTTTCTATTAGGTTAGTTTTAAGGGCTAAGGTTAGTTTTAGGGTTAAGGTTGGGTTAGGGTTAGGATTAGGGTTAGGGTACGACTTAGGGCTAGGGTTAGGGCTAGGGTTAGGGTTAGGGTTAGGGTTAGGGTTTAGGGTTATGGTTAGGGTTAGGGGTTAGGGGTTAGGGGTTAGGCTTAGGGTTAGCGTTACGGTTAGGGGTTAGGGGTTAGGGTTAGGGCTAAGGTTAGGGTTAGGGTTAGGGTTAGGGTTAGGGCTAGGGTTAGGGTTAGGGTTAGGGTTACGGCTAGGGTTAGGGTTAGGGTTAGGTTAGGCTTAGGGTTAGGAGTTAGGGTTAGGGTTTCTATTAGGTTAGTTTTAAGGGCTAAGGTTAGTTTTAGGGTTAAGGTTGGGTTAGGGTTAGGATTAGGGTTAGGGTACGACTTAGGGCTAGGGTTAGGGCTAGGGTTAGGGTTAGGGTTAGGGTTTAGGGTTATGGTTAGGGTTAGGGGTTAGGGGTTAGGGGTTAGGCTTAGGGTTAGTGTTACGGTTAGGGGTTAGGGGTTAGGGTTAGGGCTAAGGTTAGGGTTAGGGTTAGGGTTAGGGTTAGGGCTAGGGTTAGGGTTAGGGTTAGGGTTACGGCTAGGGTTAGGGTTAGGGTTAGGTTAGGCTTAGGGTTAGGAGTTAGGGTTAGGGTTTCTATTAGGTTAGTTTTAAGGGCTAAGGTTAGTTTTAGGGTTAAGGTTGGGTTAGGTTTAGGATTAGGGTTAGGGTACGACTTAGGGCTAGGGTTAGGGCTAGGGTTAGGGTTAGGGTTAGGGTTAGGGTTTAGGGTTATGGTTAGGGTTAGGGGTTAGGGGTTAGGGGTTAGGCTTAGGGTTAGCGTTACGGTTAGGGGTTAGGGGTTAGGGTTAGGGCTAAGGTTAGGGTTAGGGTTAGGGTTAGGGTTAGGGCTAGGGTTAGGGTTAGGGTTAGGGTTACGGCTAGGGTTAGGGTTAGGGTTAGGTTAGGCTTAGGGTTAGGAGTTAGGGTTAGGGTTTCTATTAGGTTAGTTTTAAGGGCTAAGGTTAGGTTTAGGGTTAAGGTTGGGTTAGGGTTAGGATTAGGGTTAGGGTACGACTTAGGGCTAGGGTTAGGGCTAGGGTTAGGGTTAGGGTTAGGGTTAGGGTTTAGGGTTATGGTTAGGGTTAGGGGTTAGGGGTTAGGGGTTAGGCTTAGGGTTAGCGTTACGGTTAGGGGTTAGGGGTTAGGGTTAGGGTTAGGGTTAGGGTTAGGGTTAGGGTTAGGGCTAGGGTTAGGGTTAGGGTTAGGGTTACGGCTAGGGTTAGGGTTAGGGTTAGGTTAGGCTTAGGGTTAGGAGTTAGGGTTAGGGTTTCTATTAGGTTAGTTTTAAGGGCTAAGGTTAGTTTTAGGGTTAAGGTTGGGTTAGGGTTAGGATTAGGGTTAGGGTACGACTTAGGGCTAGGGTTAGGGCTAGGGTTAGGGTTAGGGTTAGGGTTAGGGTTTAGGGTTATGGTTAGGGTTAGGGGTTAGGGGTTAGGGGTTAGGCTTAGGGTTAGCGTTACGGTTAGGGGTTAGGGGTTAGGGTTAGGGCTAAGGTTAGGGTTAGGGTTAGGGTTAGGGTTAGGGCTAGGGTTAGGGTTAGGGTTAGGGTTACGGCTAGGGTTAGGGTTAGGGTTAGGTTAGGCTTAGGGTTAGGAGTTAGGGTTAGGGTTTCTATTAGGTTAGTTTTAAGGGCTAAGGTTAGTTTTAGGGTTAAGGTTGGGTTAGGGTTAGGATTAGGGTTAGGGTACGACTTAGGGCTAGGGTTAGGGCTAGGGTTAGGGTTAGGGTTAGGGTTAGGGTTTAGGGTTATGGTTAGGGTTAGGGGTTAGGGGTTAGGGGTTAGGCTTAGGGTTAGCGTTACGGTTAGGGGTTAGGGGTTAGGGTTAGGGCTAAGGTTAGGGTTAGGGTTAGGGTTAGGGTTAGGGCTAGGGCTAGGGTTAGGGTTAGGGTTACGGCTAGGGTTAGGGTTAGGGTTAGGTTAGGCTTAGGGTTAGGAGTTAGGGTTAGGGTTTCTATTAGGTTAGTTTTAAGGGCTAAGGTTAGTTTTAGGGTTAAGGTTGGGTTAGGGTTAGGATTAGGGTTAGGGTACGACTTAGGGCTAGGGTTAGGGCTAGGGTTAGGGTTAGGGTTAGGGTTAGGGTTTAGGGTTATGGTTAGGGTTAGGGGTTAGGGGTTAGGGGTTAGGCTTAGGGTTAGCGTTACGGTTAGGGGTTAGGGGTTAGGGTTAGGGCTAAGGTTAGGGTTAGGGTTAGGGTTAGGGTTAGGGCTAGGGTTAGGGTTAGGGTTAGGGTTACGGCTAGGGTTAGGGTTAGGGTTAGGTTAGGCTTAGGGTTAGGAGTTAGGGTTAGGGTTTCTATTAGGTTAGTTTTAAGGGCTAAGGTTAGTTTTAGGGTTAAGGTTGGGTTAGGGTTAGGATTAGGGTTAGGGTACGACTTAGGGCTAGGGTTAGGGCTAGGGTTAGGGTTAGGGTTAGGGTTAGGGTTTAGGGTTATGGTTAGGGTTAGGGGTTAGGGGTTAGGGGTTAGGCTTAGGGTTAGCGTTACGGTTAGGGGTTAGGGGTTAGGGTTAGGGCTAAGGTTAGGGTTAGGGTTAGGGTTAGGGTTAGGGCTAGGGTTAGGGTTAGGGTTAGGGTTACGGCTAGGGTTAGGGTTAGGGTTAGGTTAGGCTTAGGGTTAGGAGTTAGGGTTAGGGTTTCTATTAGGTTAGTTTTAAGGGCTAAGGTTAGTTTTAGGGTTAAGGTTGGGTTAGGGTTAGGATTAGGGTTAGGGTACGACTTAGGGCTAGGGTTAGGGCTAGGGTTAGGGTTAGGGTTAGGGTTAGGGTTTAGGGTTATGGTTAGGGTTAGGGGTTAGGGGTTAGGGGTTAGGCTTAGGGTTAGCGTTACGGTTAGGGGTTAGGGGTTAGGGTTAGGGCTAAGGTTAGGGTTAGGGTTAGGGTTAGGGTTAGGGCTAGGGTTAGGGTTAGGGTTAGGGTTACGGCTAGGGTTAGGGTTAGGGTTAGGTTAGGCTTAGGGTTAGGAGTTAGGGTTAGGGTTTCTATTAGGTTAGTTTTAAGGGCTAAGGTTAGTTTTAGGGTTAAGGTTGGGTTAGGGTTAGGATTAGGGTTAGGGTACGACTTAGGGCTAGGGTTAGGGCTAGGGTTAGGGTTAGGGTTAGGGTTAGGGTTTAGGGTTATGGTTAGGGTTAGGGGTTAGGGGTTAGGGGTTAGGCTTAGGGTTAGCGTTACGGTTAGGGGTTAGGGGTTAGGGTTAGGGCTAAGGTTAGGGTTAGGGTTAGGGTTAGGGTTAGGGCTAGGGTTAGGGTTAGGGTTAGGGTTACGGCTAGGGTTAGGGTTAGGGTTAGGTTAGGCTTAGGGTTAGGAGTTAGGGTTAGGGTTTCTATTAGGTTAGTTTTAAGGGCTAAGGTTAGTTTTAGGGTTAAGGTTGGGTTAGGGTTAGGATTAGGGTTAGGGTACGACTTAGGGCTAGGGTTAGGGCTAGGGTTAGGGTTAGGGTTAGGGTTAGGGTTTAGGGTTATGGTTAGGGTTAGGGGTTAGGGGTTAGGGGTTAGGCTTAGGGTTAGCGTTACGGTTAGGGGTTAGGGGTTAGGGTTAGGGCTAAGGTTAGGGTTAGGGTTAGGGTTAGGGTTAGGGCTAGGGTTAGGGTTAGGGTTAGGGTTACGGCTAGGGTTAGGGTTAGGGTTAGGTTAGGCTTAGGGTTAGGAGTTAGGGTTAGGGTTTCTATTAGGTTAGTTTTAAGGGCTAAGGTTAGTTTTAGGGTTAAGGTTGGGTTAGGGTTAGGATTAGGGTTAGGGTACGACTTAGGGCTAGGGTTAGGGCTAGGGTTAGGGTTAGGGTTAGGGTTAGGGTTTAGGGTTATGGTTAGGGTTAGGGGTTAGGGGTTAGGGGTTAGGCTTAGGGTTAGCGTTACGGTTAGGGGTTAGGGGTTAGGGTTAGGGCTAAGGTTAGGGTTAGGGTTAGGGTTAGGGTTAGGGCTAGGGTTAGGGTTAGGGTTAGGGTTACGGCTAGGGTTAGGGTTAGGGTTAGGTTAGGCTTAGGGTTAGGAGTTAGGGTTAGGGTTTCTATTAGGTTAGTTTTAAGGGCTAAGGTTAGTTTTAGGGTTAAGGTTGGGTTAGGGTTAGGATTAGGGTTAGGGTACGACTTAGGGCTAGGGTTAGGGCTAGGGTTAGGGTTAGGGTTAGGGTTAGGGTTTAGGGTTATGGTTAGGGTTAGGGGTTAGGGGTTAGGGGTTAGGCTTAGGGTTAGCGTTACGGTTAGGGGTTAGGGGTTAGGGTTAGGGCTAAGGTTAGGGTTAGGGTTAGGGTTAGGGTTAGGGCTAGGGTTAGGGTTAGGGTTAGGGTTACGGCTAGGGTTAGGGTTAGGGTTAGGTTAGGCTTAGGGTTAGGAGTTAGGGTTAGGGTTTCTATTAGGTTAGTTTTAAGGGCTAAGGTTAGTTTTAGGGTTAAGGTTGGGTTAGGGTTAGGATTAGGGTTAGGGTACGACTTAGGGCTAGGGTTAGGGCTAGGGTTAGGGTTAGGGTTAGGGTTAGGGTTTAGGGTTATGGTTAGGGTTAGGGGTTAGGGGTTAGGGGTTAGGCTTAGGGTTAGCGTTACGGTTAGGGGTTAGGGGTTAGGGTTAGGGCTAAGGTTAGGGTTAGCGTTACGGTTAGGGGTTAGGGGTTAGGGTTAGGGCTAAGGTTAGGGTTAGGGTTAGGGTTAGGGTTAGGGCTAGGGTTAGGGTTAGGGTTAGGGTTACGGCTAGGGTTAGGGTTTCTATTAGGTTAGTTTTAAGGGCTAAGGTTAGTTTTAGGGTTAAGGTTGGGTTAGGGTTAGGATTAGGGTTAGGGTACGACTTAGGGCTAGGGTTAGGGCTAGGGTTAGGGTTAGGGTTAGGGTTAGGGTTTAGGGTTATGGTTAGGGTTAGGGGTTAGGGGTTAGGGGTTAGGCTTAGGGTTAGCGTTACGGTTAGGGGTTAGGGGTTAGGGTTAGGGCTAAGGTTAGGGTTAGGGTTAGGGTTAGGGTTAGGGCTAGGGTTAGGGTTAGGGTTAGGGTTACGGCTAGGGTTAGGGTTAGGGTTAGGTTAGGCTTAGGGTTAGGAGTTAGGGTTAGGGTTTCTATTAGGTTAGTTTTAAGGGCTAAGGTTAGTTTTAGGGTTAAGGTTGGGTTAGGGTTAGGATTAGGGTTAGGGTACGACTTAGGGCTAGGGTTAGGGCTAGGGTTAGGGTTAGGGTTAGGGTTAGGGTTTAGGGTTATGGTTAGGGTTAGGGGTTAGGGGTTAGGGGTTAGGCTTAGGGTTAGCGTTACGGTTAGGGGTTAGGGGTTAGGGTTAGGGCTAAGGTTAGGGTTAGCGTTACGGTTAGGGGTTAGGGGTTAGGGTTAGGGCTAAGGTTAGGGTTAGGGTTAGGGTTAGGGTTAGGGCTAGGGTTAGGGTTAGGGTTAGGGTTACGGCTAGGGTTAGGGTTAGGGTTAGGTTAGGCTTAGGGTTAGGAGTTAGGGTTAGGGTTTCTATTAGGTTAGTTTTAAGGGCTAAGGTTAGTTTTAGGGTTAAGGTTGGGTTAGGGTTAGGATTAGGGTTAGGGTACGACTTAGGGCTAGGGTTAGGGCTAGGGTTAGGGTTAGGGTTAGGGTTAGGGTTTAGGGTTATGGTTAGGGTTAGGGGTTAGGGGTTAGGGGTTAGGCTTAGGGTTAGCGTTACGGTTAGGGGTTAGGGGTTAGGGTTAGGGCTAAGGTTAGGGTTAGGGTTAGGGCTAGGGTTAGGGTTAGGGTTAGGGTTACGGCTTAGGGTTAGGGTTAGGTTAGGCTTAGGGTTAGGAGTTAGGGTTAGGGTTTCTATTAGGTTAGTTTTAAGGGCTAAGGTTAGTTTTAGGGTTAAGGTTGGGTTAGGGTTAGGATTAGGGTTAGGGTACGACTTAGGGCTAGGGTTAGGGCTAGGGTTAGGGTTAGGGTTAGGGTTAGGGTTTAGGGTTATGGTTAGGGTTAGGGGTTAGGGGTTAGGGGTTAGGCTTAGGGTTAGCGTTACGGTTAGGGGTTAGGGGTTAGGGTTAGGGCTAAGGTTAGGGTTAGGGTTAGGGTTAGGGTTAGGGCTAGGGTTAGGGTTAGGGTTAGGGTTACGGCTAGGGTTAGGGTTAGGGTTAGGTTAGGCTTAGGGTTAGGAGTTAGGGTTAGGGTTTCTATTAGGTTAGTTTTAAGGGCTAAGGTTAGTTTTAGGGTTAAGGTTGGGTTAGGGTTAGGATTAGGGTTAGGGTACGACTTAGGGCTAGGGTTAGGGCTAGGGTTAGGGTTAGGGTTAGGGTTAGGGTTTAGGGTTATGGTTAGGGTTAGGGGTTAGGGGTTAGGGGTTAGGCTTAGGGTTAGCGTTACGGTTAGGGGTTAGGGGTTAGGGTTAGGGCTAAGGTTAGGGTTAGGGTTAGGGTTAGGGTTAGGGCTAGGGTTAGGGTTAGGGTTAGGGTTACGGCTAGGGTTAGGGTTAGGGTTAGGTTAGGCTTAGGGTTAGGAGTTAGGGTTAGGGTTTCTATTAGGTTAGTTTTAAGGGCTAAGGTTAGTTTTAGGGTTAAGGTTGGGTTAGGGTTAGGATTAGGGTTAGGGTACGACTTAGGGCTAGGGTTAGGGCTAGGGTTAGGGTTAGGGTTAGGGTTAGGGTTTAGGGTTATGGTTAGGGTTAGGGGTTAGGGGTTAGGGGTTAGGCTTAGGGTTAGCGTTACGGTTAGGGGTTAGGGGTTAGGGTTAGGGCTAAGGTTAGGGTTAGGGTTAGGGTTAGGGTTAGGGCTAGGGTTAGGGTTAGGGTTAGGGTTACGGCTAGGGTTAGGGTTAGGGTTAGGTTAGGCTTAGGGTTAGGAGTTAGGGTTAGGGTTTCTATTAGGTTAGTTTTAAGGGCTAAGGTTAGTTTTAGGGTTAAGGTTGGGTTAGGGTTAGGATTAGGGTTAGGGTACGACTTAGGGCTAGGGTTAGGGCTAGGGTTAGGGTTAGGGTTAGGGTTAGGGTTTAGGGTTATGGTTAGGGTTAGGGGTTAGGGGTTAGGGGTTAGGCTTAGGGTTAGCGTTACGGTTAGGGGTTAGGGGTTAGGGTTAGGGCTAAGGTTAGGGTTAGGGTTAGGGTTAGGGTTAGGGCTAGGGTTAGGGTTAGGGTTAGGGTTACGGCTAGGGTTAGGGTTAGGGTTAGGTTAGGCTTAGGGTTAGGAGTTAGGGTTAGGGTTTCTATTAGGTTAGTTTTAAGGGCTAAGGTTAGTTTTAGGGTTAAGGTTGGGTTAGGGTTAGGATTAGGGTTAGGGTACGACTTAGGGCTAGGGTTAGGGCTAGGGTTAGGGTTAGGGTTAGGGTTAGGGTTTAGGGTTATGGTTAGGGTTAGGGGTTAGGGGTTAGGGGTTAGGCTTAGGGTTAGCGTTACGGTTAGGGGTTAGGGGTTAGGGTTAGGGCTAAGGTTAGGGTTAGGGTTAGGGTTAGGGTTAGGGCTAGGGTTAGGGTTAGGGTTAGGGTTACGGCTAGGGTTAGGGTTAGGGTTAGGTTAGGCTTAGGGTTAGGAGTTAGGGTTAGGGTTTCTATTAGGTTAGTTTTAAGGGCTAAGGTTAGTTTTAGGGTTAAGGTTGGGTTAGGGTTAGGATTAGGGTTAGGGTACGACTTAGGGCTAGGGTTAGGGCTAGGGTTAGGGTTAGGGTTAGGGTTAGGGTTTAGGGTTATGGTTAGGGTTAGGGGTTAGGGGTTAGGGGTTAGGCTTAGGGTTAGCGTTACGGTTAGGGGTTAGGGGTTAGGGTTAGGGCTAAGGTTAGGGTTAGGGTTAGGGTTAGGGTTAGGGCTAGGGTTAGGGTTAGGGTTAGGGTTACGGCTAGGGTTAGGGTTAGGGTTAGGTTAGGCTTAGGGTTAGGAGTTAGGGTTAGGGTTTCTATTAGGTTAGTTTTAAGGGCTAAGGTTAGTTTTAGGGTTAAGGTTGGGTTAGGGTTAGGATTAGGGTTAGGGTACGACTTAGGGCTAGGGTTAGGGCTAGGGTTAGGGTTAGGGTTAGGGTTAGGGTTTAGGGTTATGGTTAGGGTTAGGGGTTAGGGGTTAGGGGTTAGGCTTAGGGTTAGCGTTACGGTTAGGGGTTAGGGGTTAGGGTTAGGGCTAAGGTTAGGGTTAGGGTTAGGGTTAGGGTTAGGGCTAGGGTTAGGGTTAGGGTTAGGGTTACGGCTAGGGTTAGGGTTAGGGTTAGGTTAGGCTTAGGGTTAGGAGTTAGGGTTAGGGTTTCTATTAGGTTAGTTTTAAGGGCTAAGGTTAGTTTTAGGGTTAAGGTTGGGTTAGGGTTAGGATTAGGGTTAGGGTACGACTTAGGGCTAGGGTTAGGGCTAGGGTTAGGGTTAGGGTTAGGGTTAGGGTTTAGGGTTATGGTTAGGGTTAGGGGTTAGGGGTTAGGGGTTAGGCTTAGGGTTAGCGTTACGGTTAGGGGTTAGGGGTTAGGGTTAGGGCTAAGGTTAGGGTTAGGGTTAGGGTTAGGGTTAGGGCTAGGGTTAGGGTTAGGGTTAGGGTTACGGCTAGGGTTAGGGTTAGGGTTAGGTTAGGCTTAGGGTTAGGAGTTAGGGTTAGGGTTTCTATTAGGTTAGTTTTAAGGGCTAAGGTTAGTTTTAGGGTTAAGGTTGGGCTAGGGTTAGGGCTAGGGTTAGGGTTAGGGTTAGGGTTAGGGTTTAGGGTTATGGTTAGGGTTAGGGGTTAGGGGTTAGGGGTTAGGCTTAGGGTTAGCGTTACGGTTAGGGGTTAGGGGTTAGGGTTAGGGCTAAGGTTAGGGTTAGGGTTAGGGTTAGGGTTAGGGCTAGGGTTAGGGTTAGGGTTAGGGTTACGGCTAGGGTTAGGGTTAGGGTTAGGTTAGGCTTAGGGTTAGGAGTTAGGGTTAGGGTTTCTATTAGGTTAGTTTTAAGGGCTAAGGTTAGTTTTAGGGTTAAGGTTGGGTTAGGGTTAGGATTAGGGTTAGGGTACGACTTAGGGCTAGGGTTAGGGCTAGGGTTAGGGTTAGGGTTAGGGTTAGGGTTTAGGGTTATGGTTAGGGTTAGGGGTTAGGGGTTAGGGGTTAGGCTTAGGGTTAGCGTTACGGTTAGGGGTTAGGGGTTAGGGTTAGGGCTAAGGTTAGGGTTAGGGTTAGGGTTAGGGTTAGGGCTAGGGTTAGGGTTAGGGTTAGGGTTACGGCTAGGGTTAGGGTTAGGGTTAGGTTAGGCTTAGGGTTAGGAGTTAGGGTTAGGGTTTCTATTAGGTTAGTTTTAAGGGCTAAGGTTAGTTTTAGGGTTAAGGTTGGGTTAGGGTTAGGATTAGGGTTAGGGTACGACTTAGGGCTAGGGTTAGGGCTAGGGTTAGGGTTAGGGTTAGGGTTAGGGTTTAGGGTTATGGTTAGGGTTAGGGGTTAGGGGTTAGGGGTTAGGCTTAGGGTTAGCGTTACGGTTAGGGGTTAGGGGTTAGGGTTAGGGCTAAGGTTAGGGTTAGGGTTAGGGTTAGGGTTAGGGCTAGGGTTAGGGTTAGGGTTAGGGTTACGGCTAGGGTTAGGGTTAGGGTTAGGTTAGGCTTAGGGTTAGGAGTTAGGGTTAGGGTTTCTATTAGGTTAGTTTTAAGGGCTAAGGTTAGTTTTAGGGTTAAGGTTGGGTTAGGGTTAGGATTAGGGTTAGGGTACGACTTAGGGCTAGGGTTAGGGCTAGGGTTAGGGTTAGGGTTAGGGTTAGGGTTTAGGGTTATGGTTAGGGTTAGGGGTTAGGGGTTAGGGGTTAGGCTTAGGGTTAGCGTTACGGTTAGGGGTTAGGGGTTAGGGTTAGGGCTAAGGTTAGGGTTAGGGTTAGGGTTAGGGTTAGGGCTAGGGTTAGGGTTAGGGTTAGGGTTACGGCTAGGGTTAGGGTTAGGGTTAGGTTAGGCTTAGGGTTAGGAGTTAGGGTTAGGGTTTCTATTAGGTTAGTTTTAAGGGCTAAGGTTAGTTTTAGGGTTAAGGTTGGGTTAGGGTTAGGATTAGGGTTAGGGTACGACTTAGGGCTAGGGTTAGGGCTAGGGTTAGGGTTAGGGTTAGGGTTAGGGTTTAGGGTTATGGTTAGGGTTAGGGGTTAGGGGTTAGGGGTTAGGCTTAGGGTTAGCGTTACGGTTAGGGGTTAGGGGTTAGGGTTAGGGCTAAGGTTAGGGTTAGGGTTAGGGTTAGGGTTAGGGCTAGGGTTAGGGTTAGGGTTAGGGTTACGGCTAGGGTTAGGGTTAGGGTTAGGTTAGGCTTAGGGTTAGGAGTTAGGGTTAGGGTTTCTATTAGGTTAGTTTTAAGGGCTAAGGTTAGTTTTAGGGTTAAGGTTGGGTTAGGGTTAGGATTAGGGTTAGGGTACGACTTAGGGCTAGGGTTAGGGCTAGGGTTAGGGTTAGGGTTAGGGTTAGGGTTTAGGGTTATGGTTAGGGTTAGGGGTTAGGGGTTAGGGGTTAGGCTTAGGGTTAGCGTTACGGTTAGGGGTTAGGGGTTAGGGTTAGGGCTAAGGTTAGGGTTAGGGTTAGGGTTAGGGTTAGGGCTAGGGTTAGGGTTAGGGTTAGGGTTACGGCTAGGGTTAGGGTTAGGGTTAGGTTAGGCTTAGGGTTAGGAGTTAGGGTTAGGGTTTCTATTAGGTTAGTTTTAAGGGCTAAGGTTAGTTTTAGGGTTAAGGTTGGGTTAGGGTTAGGATTAGGGTTAGGGTACGACTTAGGGCTAGGGTTAGGGCTAGGGTTAGGGTTAGGGTTAGGGTTAGGGTTTAGGGTTATGGTTAGGGTTAGGGGTTAGGGGTTAGGGGTTAGGCTTAGGGTTAGCGTTACGGTTAGGGGTTAGGGGTTAGGGTTAGGGCTAAGGTTAGGGTTAGGGTTAGGGTTAGGGTTAGGGCTAGGGTTAGGGTTAGGGTTAGGGTTACGGCTAGGGTTAGGGTTAGGGTTAGGTTAGGCTTAGGGTTAGGAGTTAGGGTTAGGGTTTCTATTAGGTTAGTTTTAAGGGCTAAGGTTAGTTTTAGGGTTAAGGTTGGGTTAGGGTTAGGATTAGGGTTAGGGTACGACTTAGGGCTAGGGTTAGGGCTAGGGTTAGGGTTAGGGTTAGGGTTAGGGTTTAGGGTTATGGTTAGGGTTAGGGGTTAGGGGTTAGGGGTTAGGCTTAGGGTTAGCGTTACGGTTAGGGGTTAGGGGTTAGGGTTAGGGCTAAGGTTAGGGTTAGGGTTAGGGTTAGGGTTAGGGCTAGGGTTAGGGTTAGGGTTAGGGTTACGGCTAGGGTTAGGGTTAGGGTTAGGTTAGGCTTAGGGTTAGGAGTTAGGGTTAGGGTTTCTATTAGGTTAGTTTTAAGGGCTAAGGTTAGTTTTAGGGTTAAGGTTGGGTTAGGGTTAGGATTAGGGTTAGGGTACGACTTAGGGCTAGGGTTAGGGCTAGGGTTAGGGTTAGGGTTAGGGTTAGGGTTTAGGGTTATGGTTAGGGTTAGGGGTTAGGGGTTAGGGGTTAGGCTTAGGGTTAGCGTTACGGTTAGGGGTTAGGGGTTAGGGTTAGGGCTAAGGTTAGGGTTAGGGTTAGGGTTAGGGTTAGGGCTAGGGTTAGGGTTAGGGTTAGGGTTACGGCTAGGGTTAGGGTTAGGGTTAGGTTAGGCTTAGGGTTAGGAGTTAGGGTTAGGGTTTCTATTAGGTTAGTTTTAAGGGCTAAGGTTAGTTTTAGGGTTAAGGTTGGGTTAGGGTTAGGATTAGGGTTAGGGTACGACTTAGGGCTAGGGTTAGGGCTAGGGTTAGGGTTAGGGTTAGGGTTAGGGTTTAGGGTTATGGTTAGGGTTAGGGGTTAGGGGTTAGGGGTTAGGCTTAGGGTTAGCGTTACGGTTAGGGGTTAGGGGTTAGGGTTAGGGCTAAGGTTAGGGTTAGGGTTAGGGTTAGGGTTAGGGCTAGGGTTAGGGTTAGGGTTAGGGTTACGGCTAGGGTTAGGGTTAGGGTTAGGTTAGGCTTAGGGTTAGGAGTTAGGGTTAGGGTTTCTATTAGGTTAGTTTTAAGGGCTAAGGTTAGTTTTAGGGTTAAGGTTGGGTTAGGGTTAGGATTAGGGTTAGGGTACGACTTAGGGCTAGGGTTAGGGCTAGGGTTAGGGTTAGGGTTAGGGTTAGGGTTTAGGGTTATGGTTAGGGTTAGGGGTTAGGGGTTAGGGGTTAGGCTTAGGGTTAGCGTTACGGTTAGGGGTTAGGGGTTAGGGTTAGGGCTAAGGTTAGGGTTAGGGTTAGGGTTAGGGTTAGGGCTAGGGTTAGGGTTAGGGTTAGGGTTACGGCTAGGGTTAGGGTTAGGGTTAGGTTAGGCTTAGGGTTAGGAGTTAGGGTTAGGGTTTCTATTAGGTTAGTTTTAAGGGCTAAGGTTAGTTTTAGGGTTAAGGTTGGGTTAGGGTTAGGATTAGGGTTAGGGTACGACTTAGGGCTAGGGTTAGGGCTAGGGTTAGGGTTAGGGTTAGGGTTAGGGTTTAGGGTTATGGTTAGGGTTAGGGGTTAGGGGTTAGGGGTTAGGCTTAGGGTTAGCGTTACGGTTAGGGGTTAGGGGTTAGGGTTAGGGCTAAGGTTAGGGTTAGGGTTAGGGTTAGGGTTAGGGCTAGGGTTAGGGTTAGGGTTAGGGTTACGGCTAGGGTTAGGGTTAGGGTTAGGTTAGGCTTAGGGTTAGGAGTTAGGGTTAGGGTTTCTATTAGGTTAGTTTTAAGGGCTAAGGTTAGTTTTAGGGTTAAGGTTGGGTTAGGGTTAGGATTAGGGTTAGGGTACGACTTAGGGCTAGGGTTAGGGCTAGGGTTAGGGTTAGGGTTAGGGTTAGGGTTTAGGGTTATGGTTAGGGTTAGGGGTTAGGGGTTAGGGGTTAGGCTTAGGGTTAGCGTTACGGTTAGGGGTTAGGGGTTAGGGTTAGGGCTAAGGTTAGGGTTAGGGTTAGGGTTAGGGTTAGGGCTAGGGTTAGGGTTAGGGTTAGGGTTACGGCTAGGGTTAGGGTTAGGGTTAGGTTAGGCTTAGGGTTAGGAGTTAGGGTTAGGGTTTCTATTAGGTTAGTTTTAAGGGCTAAGGTTAGTTTTAGGGTTAAGGTTGGGTTAGGGTTAGGATTAGGGTTAGGGTACGACTTAGGGCTAGGGTTAGGGCTAGGGTTAGGGTTAGGGTTAGGGTTAGGGTTTAGGGTTATGGTTAGGGTTAGGGGTTAGGGGTTAGGGGTTAGGCTTAGGGTTAGCGTTACGGTTAGGGGTTAGGGGTTAGGGTTAGGGCTAAGGTTAGGGTTAGGGTTAGGGTTAGGGTTAGGGCTAGGGTTAGGGTTAGGGTTAGGGTTACGGCTAGGGTTAGGGTTAGGGTTAGGTTAGGCTTAGGGTTAGGAGTTAGGGTTAGGGTTTCTATTAGGTTAGTTTTAAGGGCTAAGGTTAGTTTTAGGGTTAAGGTTGGGTTAGGGTTAGGATTAGGGTTAGGGTACGACTTAGGGCTAGGGTTAGGGCTAGGGTTAGGGTTAGGGTTAGGGTTAGGGTTTAGGGTTATGGTTAGGGTTAGGGGTTAGGGGTTAGGGGTTAGGCTTAGGGTTAGCGTTACGGTTAGGGGTTAGGGGTTAGGGTTAGGGCTAAGGTTAGGGTTAGGGTTAGGGTTAGGGTTAGGGCTAGGGTTAGGGTTAGGGTTAGGGTTACGGCTAGGGTTAGGGTTAGGGTTAGGTTAGGCTTAGGGTTAGGAGTTAGGGTTAGGGTTTCTATTAGGTTAGTTTTAAGGGCTAAGGTTAGTTTTAGGGTTAAGGTTGGGTTAGGGTTAGGATTAGGGTTAGGGTACGACTTAGGGCTAGGGTTAGGGCTAGGGTTAGGGTTAGGGTTAGGGTTAGGGTTTAGGGTTATGGTTAGGGTTAGGGGTTAGGGGTTAGGGGTTAGGCTTAGGGTTAGCGTTACGGTTAGGGGTTAGGGGTTAGGGTTAGGGCTAAGGTTAGGGTTAGGGTTAGGGTTAGGGTTAGGGCTAGGGTTAGGGTTAGGGTTAGGGTTACGGCTAGGGTTAGGGTTAGGGTTAGGTTAGGCTTAGGGTTAGGAGTTAGGGTTAGGGTTTCTATTAGGTTAGTTTTAAGGGCTAAGGTTAGTTTTAGGGTTAAGGTTGGGTTAGGGTTAGGATTAGGGTTAGGGTACGACTTAGGGCTAGGGTTAGGGCTAGGGTTAGGGTTAGGGTTAGGGTTAGGGTTTAGGGTTATGGTTAGGGTTAGGGGTTAGGGGTTAGGGGTTAGGCTTAGGGTTAGCGTTACGGTTAGGGGTTAGGGGTTAGGGTTAGGGCTAAGGTTAGGGTTAGGGTTAGGGTTAGGGTTAGGGCTAGGGTTAGGGTTAGGGTTAGGGTTACGGCTAGGGTTAGGGTTAGGGTTAGGTTAGGCTTAGGGTTAGGAGTTAGGGTTAGGGTTTCTATTAGGTTAGTTTTAAGGGCTAAGGTTAGTTTTAGGGTTAAGGTTGGGTTAGGGTTAGGATTAGGGTTAGGGTACGACTTAGGGCTAGGGTTAGGGCTAGGGTTAGGGTTAGGGTTAGGGTAGGGTTAGGGTTAGGGTTAGGGTTTAGGGTTATGGTTAGGGTTAGGGGTTAGGGGTTAGGGGTTAGGCTTAGGGTTAGCGTTACGGTTAGGGGTTAGGGGTTAGGGTTAGGGCTAAGGTTAGGGTTAGGGTTAGGGTTAGGGTTAGGGCTAGGGTTAGGGTTAGGGTTAGGGTTACGGCTAGGGTTAGGGTTAGGGTTAGGAGTTAGGGTTAGGGTTTCTATTAGGTTAGTTTTAAGGGCTAAGGTTAGTTTTAGGGTTAAGGTTGGGTTAGGGTTAGGATTAGGGTTAGGGTACGACTTAGGGCTAGGGTTAGGGCTAGGGTTAGGGTTAGGGTTAGGGTTAGGGTTTAGGGTTATGGTTAGGGTTAGGGGTTAGGGGTTAGGGGTTAGGCTTAGGGTTAGCGTTACGGTTAGGGGTTAGGGGTTAGGGTTAGGGCTAAGGTTAGGGTTAGGGTTAGGGTTAGGGTTAGGGCTAGGGTTAGGGTTAGGGTTAGGGTTACGGCTAGGGTTAGGGTTAGGGTTAGGTTAGGCTTAGGGTTAGGAGTTAGGGTTAGGGTTTCTATTAGGTTAGTTTTAAGGGCTAAGGTTAGTTTTAGGGTTAAGGTTGGGTTAGGGTTAGGATTAGGGTTAGGGTACGACTTAGGGCTAGGGTTAGGGCTAGGGTTAGGGTTAGGGTTAGGGTTAGGGTTTAGGGTTATGGTTAGGGTTAGGGGTTAGGGGTTAGGGGTTAGGCTTAGGGTTAGCGTTACGGTTAGGGGTTAGGGGTTAGGGTTAGGGCTAAGGTTAGGGTTAGGGTTAGGGTTAGGGTTAGGGCTAGGGTTAGGGTTAGGGTTAGGGTTACGGCTAGGGTTAGGGTTAGGGTTAGGTTAGGCTTAGGGTTAGGAGTTAGGGTTAGGGTTTCTATTAGGTTAGTTTTAAGGGCTAAGGTTAGTTTTAGGGTTAAGGTTGGGTTAGGGTTAGGATTAGGGTTAGGGTACGACTTAGGGCTAGGGTTAGGGCTAGGGTTAGGGTTAGGGTTAGGGTTAGGGTTTAGGGTTATGGTTAGGGTTAGGGGTTAGGGGTTAGGGGTTAGGCTTAGGGTTAGCGTTACGGTTAGGGGTTAGGGGTTAGGGTTAGGGCTAAGGTTAGGGTTAGGGTTAGGGTTAGGGTTAGGGCTAGGGTTAGGGTTAGGGTTAGGGTTACGGCTAGGGTTAGGGTTAGGGTTAGGTTAGGCTTAGGGTTAGGAGTTAGGGTTAGGGTTTCTATTAGGTTAGTTTTAAGGGCTAAGGTTAGTTTTAGGGTTAAGGTTGGGTTAGGGTTAGGATTAGGGTTAGGGTACGACTTAGGGCTAGGGTTAGGGCTAGGGTTAGGGTTAGGGTTAGGGTTAGGGTTTAGGGTTATGGTTAGGGTTAGGGGTTAGGGGTTAGGGGTTAGGCTTAGGGTTAGCGTTACGGTTAGGGGTTAGGGGTTAGGGTTAGGGCTAAGGTTAGGGTTAGGGTTAGGGTTAGGGTTAGGGCTAGGGTTAGGGTTAGGGTTAGGGTTACGGCTAGGGTTAGGGTTAGGGTTAGGTTAGGCTTAGGGTTAGGAGTTAGGGTTAGGGTTTCTATTAGGTTAGTTTTAAGGGCTAAGGTTAGTTTTAGGGTTAAGGTTGGGTTAGGGTTAGGATTAGGGTTAGGGTACGACTTAGGGCTAGGGTTAGGGCTAGGGTTAGGGTTAGGGTTAGGGTTAGGGTTTAGGGTTATGGTTAGGGTTAGGGGTTAGGGGTTAGGGGTTAGGCTTAGGGTTAGCGTTACGGTTAGGGGTTAGGGGTTAGGGTTAGGGCTAAGGTTAGGGTTAGGGTTAGGGTTAGGGTTAGGGCTAGGGTTAGGGTTAGGGTTAGGGTTACGGCTAGGGTTAGGGTTAGGGTTAGGTTAGGCTTAGGGTTAGGAGTTAGGGTTAGGGTTTCTATTAGGTTAGTTTTAAGGGCTAAGGTTAGTTTTAGGGTTAAGGTTGGGTTAGGGTTAGGATTAGGGTTAGGGTACGACTTAGGGCTAGGGTTAGGGCTAGGGTTAGGGTTAGGGTTAGGGTTAGGGTTTAGGGTTATGGTTAGGGTTAGGGGTTAGGGGTTAGGGGTTAGGCTTAGGGTTAGCGTTACGGTTAGGGGTTAGGGGTTAGGGTTAGGGCTAAGGTTAGGGTTAGGGTTAGGGTTAGGGTTAGGGCTAGGGTTAGGGTTAGGGTTAGGGTTACGGCTAGGGTTAGGGTTAGGGTTAGGTTAGGCTTAGGGTTAGGAGTTAGGGTTAGGGTTTCTATTAGGTTAGTTTTAAGGGCTAAGGTTAGTTTTAGGGTTAAGGTTGGGTTAGGGTTAGGATTAGGGTTAGGGTACGACTTAGGGCTAGGGTTAGGGCTAGGGTTAGGGTTAGGGTTAGGGTTAGGGTTTAGGGTTATGGTTAGGGTTAGGGGTTAGGGGTTAGGGGTTAGGCTTAGGGTTAGCGTTACGGTTAGGGGTTAG
The DNA here is from genome assembly GCF_964188355.1 of Buteo buteo. NCBI lineage: Eukaryota > Metazoa > Chordata > Aves > Accipitriformes > Accipitridae > Buteo > Buteo buteo. The sequence continues at coordinate 37,074 of NW_027439486.1, forward strand.
TTAGTTTTAGGGTTAAGGTTGGGTTAGGGTTAGGATTAGGGTTAGGGTACGACTTAGGGCTAGGGTTAGGGCTAGGGTTAGGGTTAGGGTTAGGGTTAGGGTTTAGGGTTATGGTTAGGGTTAGGGGTTAGGGGTTAGGGGTTAGGGGTTAGCTGTTAGGGTTAGGGCTAAGGTTAGGGTTAGGGTTAGGGTTAGGGTTAGGGCTAGGGTTAGGGTTAGGGTTAGGGTTACGGCTAGGGTTAGGGTTAGGGTTAGGTTAGGCTTAGGGTTAGGAGTTAGGGTTAGGGTTTCTATTAGGTTAGTTTTAAGGGCTAAGGTTAGTTTTAGGGTTAAGGTTGGGTTAGGGTTAGGATTAGGGTTAGGGTACGACTTAGGGCTAGGGTTAGGGCTAGGGTTAGGGTTAGGGTTAGGGTTAGGGTTTAGGGTTATGGTTAGGGTTAGGGGTTAGGGGTTAGGGGTTAGGGGTTAGGCTTAGGGTTAGCGTTACGGTTAGGGGTTAGGGGTTAGGGTTAGGGCTAAGGTTAGGGTTAGGGTTAGGGTTAGGGTTAGGGCTAGGGTTAGGGTTAGGGTTAGGGTTACGGCTAGGGTTAGGGTTAGGGTTAGGTTAGGCTTAGGGTTAGGAGTTAGGGTTAGGGTTTCTATTAGGTTAGTTTTAAGGGCTAAGGTTAGTTTTAGGGTTAAGGTTGGGTTAGGGTTAGGATTAGGGTTAGGGTACGACTTAGGGCTAGGGTTAGGGCTAGGGTTAGGGTTAGGGTTAGGGTTAGGGTTTAGGGTTATGGTTAGGGTTAGGGGTTAGGGGTTAGGGGTTAGGCTTAGGGTTAGCGTTACGGTTAGGGGTTAGGGGTTAGGGTTAGGGCTAAGGTTAGGGTTAGGGTTAGGGTTAGGGTTAGGGCTAGGGTTAGGGTTAGGGTTAGGGTTACGGCTAGGGTTAGGGTTAGGGTTAGGTTAGGCTTAGGGTTAGGAGTTAGGGTTAGGGTTTCTATTAGGTTAGTTTTAAGGGCTAAGGTTAGTTTTAGGGTTAAGGTTGGGTTAGGGTTAGGATTAGGGTTAGGGTACGACTTAGGGCTAGGGTTAGGGCTAGGGTTAGGGTTAGGGTTAGGGTTAGGGTTTAGGGTTAGGGTTAGGGTTAGGGGTTAGGGGTTAGGGGTTAGGCTTAGGGTTAGCGTTACGGTTAGGGGTTAGGGGTTAGGGTTAGGGCTAAGGTTAGGGTTAGGGTTAGGGTTAGGGTTAGGGCTAGGGTTAGGGTTAGGGTTAGGGTTACGGCTAGGGTTAGGGTTAGGGTTAGGTTAGGCTTAGGGTTAGGAGTTAGGGTTAGGGTTTCTATTAGGTTAGTTTTAAGGGCTAAGGTTAGTTTTAGGGTTAAGGTTGGGTTAGGGTTAGGATTAGGGTTAGGGTACGACTTAGGGCTAGGGTTAGGGCTAGGGTTAGGGTTAGGGTTAGGGTTAGGGTTTAGGGTTATGGTTAGGGTTAGGGGTTAGGGGTTAGGCTTAGGGTTAGCGTTACGGTTAGGGGTTAGGGGTTAGGGTTAGGGCTAAGGTTAGGGTTAGGGTTAGGGTTAGGGTTAGGGCTAGGGTTAGGGTTAGGGTTAGGGTTACGGCTAGGGTTAGGGTTAGGGTTAGGTTAGGCTTAGGGTTAGGAGTTAGGGTTAGGGTTTCTATTAGGTTAGTTTTAAGGGCTAAGGTTAGTTTTAGGGTTAAGGTTGGGTTAGGGTTAGGATTAGGGTTAGGGTACGACTTAGGGCTAGGGTTAGGGCTAGGGTTAGGGTTAGGGTTAGGGTTAGGGTTTAGGGTTAGGGTTAGGGTTAGGGGTTAGGGGTTAGGGGTTAGGCTTAGGGTTAGCGTTACGGTTAGGGGTTAGGGGTTAGGGTTAGGGCTAAGGTTAGGGTTAGGGTTAGGGTTAGGGTTAGGGCTAGGGTTAGGGTTAGGGTTAGGGTTACGGCTAGGGTTAGGGTTAGGGTTAGGTTAGGCTTAGGGTTAGGAGTTAGGGTTAGGGTTTCTATTAGGTTAGTTTTAAGGGCTAAGGTTAGTTTTAGGGTTAAGGTTGGGTTAGGGTTAGGATTAGGGTTAGGGTACGACTTAGGGCTAGGGTTAGGGCTAGGGTTAGGGTTAGGGTTAGGGTTAGGGTTTAGGGTTATGGTTAGGGTTAGGGGTTAGGGGTTAGGGGTTAGGCTTAGGGTTAGCGTTACGGTTAGGGGTTAGGGGTTAGGGTTAGGGCTAAGGTTAGGGTTAGGGTTAGGGTTAGGGTTAGGGCTAGGGTTAGGGTTAGGGTTAGGGTTACGGCTAGGGTTAGGGTTAGGGTTAGGTTAGGCTTAGGGTTAGGAGTTAGGGTTAGGGTTTCTATTAGGTTAGTTTTAAGGGCTAAGGTTAGTTTTAGGGTTAAGGTTGGGTTAGGGTTAGGATTAGGGTTAGGGTACGACTTAGGGCTAGGGTTAGGGCTAGGGTTAGGGTTAGGGTTAGGGTTAGGGTTTAGGGTTATGGTTAGGGTTAGGGGTTAGGGGTTAGGGGTTAGGCTTAGGGTTAGCGTTACGGTTAGGGGTTAGGGGTTAGGGTTAGGGCTAAGGTTAGGGTTAGGGTTAGGGTTAGGGTTAGGGCTAGGGTTAGGGTTAGGGTTAGGGTTACGGCTAGGGTTAGGGTTAGGGTTAGGTTAGGCTTAGGGTTAGGAGTTAGGGTTAGGGTTTCTATTAGGTTAGTTTTAAGGGCTAAGGTTAGTTTTAGGGTTAAGGTTGGGTTAGGGTTAGGATTAGGGTTAGGGTACGACTTAGGGCTAGGGTTAGGGCTAGGGTTAGGGTTAGGGTTAGGGTTAGGGTTTAGGGTTATGGTTAGGGTTAGGGGTTAGGGGTTAGGGGTTAGGCTTAGGGTTAGCGTTACGGTTAGGGGTTAGGGGTTAGGGTTAGGGCTAAGGTTAGGGTTAGGGTTAGGGTTAGGGTTAGGGCTAGGGTTAGGGTTAGGGTTAGGGTTACGGCTAGGGTTAGGGTTAGGGTTAGGTTAGGCTTAGGGTTAGGAGTTAGGGTTAGGGTTTCTATTAGGTTAGTTTTAAGGGCTAAGGTTAGTTTTAGGGTTAAGGTTGGGTTAGGGTTAGGATTAGGGTTAGGGTACGACTTAGGGCTAGGGTTAGGGCTAGGGTTAGGGTTAGGGTTAGGGTTAGGGTTTAGGGTTATGGTTAGGGTTAGGGGTTAGGGGTTAGGGGTTAGGCTTAGGGTTAGCGTTACGGTTAGGGGTTAGGGGTTAGGGTTAGGGCTAAGGTTAGGGTTAGGGTTAGGGTTAGGGTTAGGGCTAGGGTTAGGGTTAGGGTTAGGGTTACGGCTAGGGTTAGGGTTAGGGTTAGGTTAGGCTTAGGGTTAGGAGTTAGGGTTAGGGTTTCTATTAGGTTAGTTTTAAGGGCTAAGGTTAGTTTTAGGGTTAAGGTTGGGTTAGGGTTAGGATTAGGGTTAGGGTACGACTTAGGGCTAGGGTTAGGGCTAGGGTTAGGGTTAGGGTTAGGGTTAGGGTTTAGGGTTATGGTTAGGGTTAGGGGTTAGGGGTTAGGGGTTAGGCTTAGGGTTAGCGTTACGGTTAGGGGTTAGGGGTTAGGGTTAGGGCTAAGGTTAGGGTTAGGGTTAGGGTTAGGGTTAGGGCTAGGGTTAGGGTTAGGGTTAGGGTTACGGCTAGGGTTAGGGTTAGGGTTAGGTTAGGCTTAGGGTTAGGAGTTAGGGTTAGGGTTTCTATTAGGTTAGTTTTAAGGGCTAAGGTTAGTTTTAGGGTTAAGGTTGGGTTAGGGTTAGGATTAGGGTTAGGGTACGACTTAGGGCTAGGGTTAGGGCTAGGGTTAGGGTTAGGGTTAGGGTTAGGGTTTAGGGTTATGGTTAGGGTTAGGGGTTAGGGGTTAGGGGTTAGGCTTAGGGTTAGCGTTACGGTTAGGGGTTAGGGGTTAGGGTTAGGGCTAAGGTTAGGGTTAGGGTTAGGGTTAGGGTTAGGGCTAGGGTTAGGGTTAGGGTTAGGGTTACGGCTAGGGTTAGGGTTAGGGTTAGGTTAGGCTTAGGGTTAGGAGTTAGGGTTAGGGTTTCTATTAGGTTAGTTTTAAGGGCTAAGGTTAGTTTTAGGGTTAAGGTTGGGTTAGGGTTAGGATTAGGGTTAGGGTACGACTTAGGGCTAGGGTTAGGGCTAGGGTTAGGGTTAGGGTTAGGGTTAGGGTTTAGGGTTATGGTTAGGGTTAGGGGTTAGGGGTTAGGGGTTAGGCTTAGGGTTAGCGTTACGGTTAGGGGTTAGGGGTTAGGGTTAGGGCTAAGGTTAGGGTTAGGGTTAGGGTTAGGGTTAGGGCTAGGGTTAGGGTTAGGGTTAGGGTTACGGCTAGGGTTAGGGTTAGGGTTAGGTTAGGCTTAGGGTTAGGAGTTAGGGTTAGGGTTTCTATTAGGTTAGTTTTAAGGGCTAAGGTTAGTTTTAGGGTTAAGGTTGGGTTAGGGTTAGGATTAGGGTTAGGGTACGACTTAGGGCTAGGGTTAGGGCTAGGGTTAGGGTTAGGGTTAGGGTTAGGGTTTAGGGTTATGGTTAGGGTTAGGGGTTAGGGGTTAGGGGTTAGGCTTAGGGTTAGCGTTACGGTTAGGGGTTAGGGGTTAGGGTTAGGGCTAAGGTTAGGGTTAGGGTTAGGGTTAGGGTTAGGGCTAGGGTTAGGGTTAGGGTTAGGGTTACGGCTAGGGTTAGGGTTAGGGTTAGGTTAGGCTTAGGGTTAGGAGTTAGGGTTAGGGTTTCTATTAGGTTAGTTTTAAGGGCTAAGGTTAGTTTTAGGGTTAAGGTTGGGTTAGGGTTAGGATTAGGGTTAGGGTACGACTTAGGGCTAGGGTTAGGGCTAGGGTTAGGGTTAGGGTTAGGGTTAGGGTTTAGGGTTATGGTTAGGGTTAGGGGTTAGGGGTTAGGGGTTAGGCTTAGGGTTAGCGTTACGGTTAGGGGTTAGGGGTTAGGGTTAGGGCTAAGGTTAGGGTTAGGGTTAGGGTTAGGGTTAGGGCTAGGGTTAGGGTTAGGGTTAGGGTTACGGCTAGGGTTAGGGTTAGGGTTAGGTTAGGCTTAGGGTTAGGAGTTAGGGTTAGGGTTTCTATTAGGTTAGTTTTAAGGGCTAAGGTTAGTTTTAGGGTTAAGGTTGGGTTAGGGTTAGGATTAGGGTTAGGGTACGACTTAGGGCTAGGGTTAGGGCTAGGGTTAGGGTTAGGGTTAGGGTTAGGGTTTAGGGTTATGGTTAGGGTTAGGGGTTAGGGGTTAGGGGTTAGGCTTAGGGTTAGCGTTACGGTTAGGGGTTAGGGGTTAGGGTTAGGGCTAAGGTTAGGGTTAGGGTTAGGGTTAGGGTTAGGGCTAGGGTTAGGGTTAGGGTTAGGGTTACGGCTAGGGTTAGGGTTAGGGTTAGGTTAGGCTTAGGGTTAGGAGTTAGGGTTAGGGTTTCTATTAGGTTAGTTTTAAGGGCTAAGGTTAGTTTTAGGGTTAAGGTTGGGTTAGGGTTAGGATTAGGGTTAGGGTACGACTTAGGGCTAGGGTTAGGGCTAGGGTTAGGGTTAGGGTTAGGGTTAGGGTTTAGGGTTATGGTTAGGGTTAGGGGTTAGGGGTTAGGGGTTAGGCTTAGGGTTAGCGTTACGGTTAGGGGTTAGGGGTTAGGGTTAGGGCTAAGGTTAGGGTTAGGGTTAGGGTTAGGGTTAGGGCTAGGGTTAGGGTTAGGGTTAGGGTTACGGCTAGGGTTAGGGTTAGGGTTAGGTTAGGCTTAGGGTTAGGAGTTAGGGTTAGGGTTTCTATTAGGTTAGTTTTAAGGGCTAAGGTTAGTTTTAGGGTTAAGGTTGGGTTAGGGTTAGGATTAGGGTTAGGGTACGACTTAGGGCTAGGGTTAGGGCTAGGGTTAGGGTTAGGGTTAGGGTTAGGGTTTAGGGTTATGGTTAGGGTTAGGGGTTAGGGGTTAGGGGTTAGGCTTAGGGTTAGCGTTACGGTTAGGGGTTAGGGGTTAGGGTTAGGGCTAAGGTTAGGGTTAGGGTTAGGGTTAGGGTTAGGGCTAGGGTTAGGGTTAGGGTTAGGGTTACGGCTAGGGTTAGGGTTAGGGTTAGGTTAGGCTTAGGGTTAGGAGTTAGGGTTAGGGTTTCTATTAGGTTAGTTTTAAGGGCTAAGGTTAGTTTTAGGGTTAAGGTTGGGTTAGGGTTAGGATTAGGGTTAGGGTACGACTTAGGGCTAGGGTTAGGGCTAGGGTTAGGGTTAGGGTTAGGGTTAGGGTTTAGGGTTAGGGGTTAGGGGTTAGGCTTAGGGTTAGCGTTACGGTTAGGGGTTAGGGGTTAGGGTTAGGGCTAAGGTTAGGGTTAGGGTTAGGGTTAGGGTTAGGGCTAGGGTTAGGGTTAGGGTTAGGGTTACGGCTAGGGTTAGGGTTAGGGTTAGGTTAGGCTTAGGGTTAGGAGTTAGGGTTAGGGTTTCTATTAGGTTAGTTTTAAGGGCTAAGGTTAGTTTTAGGGTTAAGGTTGGGTTAGGGTTAGGATTAGGGTTAGGGTACGACTTAGGGCTAGGGTTAGGGCTAGGGTTAGGGTTAGGGTTAGGGTTAGGGTTTAGGGTTATGGTTAGGGTTAGGGGTTAGGGGTTAGGGGTTAGGCTTAGGGTTAGCGTTACGGTTAGGGGTTAGGGGTTAGGGTTAGGGCTAAGGTTAGGGTTAGGGTTAGGGTTAGGGTTAGGGCTAGGGTTAGGGTTAGGGTTAGGGTTACGGCTAGGGTTAGGGTTAGGGTTAGGTTAGGCTTAGGGTTAGGAGTTAGGGTTAGGGTTTCTATTAGGTTAGTTTTAAGGGCTAAGGTTAGTTTTAGGGTTAAGGTTGGGTTAGGGTTAGGATTAGGGTTAGGGTACGACTTAGGGCTAGGGTTAGGGCTAGGGTTAGGGTTAGGGTTAGGGTTAGGGTTTAGGGTTATGGTTAGGGTTAGGGGTTAGGGGTTAGGGGTTAGGCTTAGGGTTAGCGTTACGGTTAGGGGTTAGGGGTTAGGGTTAGGGCTAAGGTTAGGGTTAGGGTTAGGGTTAGGGTTAGGGCTAGGGTTAGGGTTAGGGTTAGGGTTACGGCTAGGGTTAGGGTTAGGGTTAGGTTAGGCTTAGGGTTAGGAGTTAGGGTTAGGGTTTCTATTAGGTTAGTTTTAAGGGCTAAGGTTAGTTTTAGGGTTAAGGTTGGGTTAGGGTTAGGATTAGGGTTAGGGTACGACTTAGGGCTAGGGTTAGGGCTAGGGTTAGGGTTAGGGTTAGGGTTAGGGTTTAGGGTTATGGTTAGGGTTAGGGGTTAGGGGTTAGGGGTTAGGCTTAGGGTTAGCGTTACGGTTAGGGGTTAGGGGTTAGGGTTAGGGCTAAGGTTAGGGTTAGGGTTAGGGTTAGGGTTAGGGCTAGGGTTAGGGTTAGGGTTAGGGTTACGGCTAGGGTTAGGGTTAGGGTTAGGTTAGGCTTAGGGTTAGGAGTTAGGGTTAGGGTTTCTATTAGGTTAGTTTTAAGGGCTAAGGTTAGTTTTAGGGTTAAGGTTGGGTTAGGGTTAGGATTAGGGTTAGGGTACGACTTAGGGCTAGGGTTAGGGCTAGGGTTAGGGTTAGGGTTAGGGTTAGGGTTTAGGGTTATGGTTAGGGTTAGGGGTTAGGGGTTAGGGGTTAGGCTTAGGGTTAGCGTTACGGTTAGGGGTTAGGGGTTAGGGTTAGGGCTAAGGTTAGGGTTAGGGTTAGGGTTAGGGTTAGGGCTAGGGTTAGGGTTAGGGTTAGGGTTACGGCTAGGGTTAGGGTTAGGGTTAGGTTAGGCTTAGGGTTAGGAGTTAGGGTTAGGGTTTCTATTAGGTTAGTTTTAAGGGCTAAGGTTAGTTTTAGGGTTAAGGTTGGGTTAGGGTTAGGATTAGGGTTAGGGTACGACTTAGGGCTAGGGTTAGGGCTAGGGTTAGGGTTAGGGTTAGGGTTAGGGTTTAGGGTTATGGTTAGGGTTAGGGGTTAGGGGTTAGGGGTTAGGCTTAGGGTTAGCGTTACGGTTAGGGGTTAGGGGTTAGGGTTAGGGCTAAGGTTAGGGTTAGGGTTAGGGTTAGGGTTAGGGCTAGGGTTAGGGTTAGGGTTAGGGTTACGGCTAGGGTTAGGGTTAGGGTTAGGTTAGGCTTAGGGTTAGGAGTTAGGGTTAGGGTTTCTATTAGGTTAGTTTTAAGGGCTAAGGTTAGTTTTAGGGTTAAGGTTGGGTTAGGGTTAGGATTAGGGTTAGGGTACGACTTAGGGCTAGGGTTAGGGCTAGGGTTAGGGTTAGGGTTAGGGTTAGGGTTTAGGGTTATGGTTAGGGTTAGGGGTTAGGGGTTAGGGGTTAGGCTTAGGGTTAGCGTTACGGTTAGGGGTTAGGGGTTAGGGTTAGGGCTAAGGTTAGGGTTAGGGTTAGGGTTAGGGTTAGGGCTAGGGTTAGGGTTAGGGTTAGGGTTACGGCTAGGGTTAGGGTTAGGGTTAGGTTAGGCTTAGGGTTAGGAGTTAGGGTTAGGGTTTCTATTAGGTTAGTTTTAAGGGCTAAGGTTAGTTTTAGGGTTAAGGTTGGGTTAGGGTTAGGATTAGGGTTAGGGTACGACTTAGGGCTAGGGTTAGGGCTAGGGTTAGGGTTAGGGTTAGGGTTAGGGTTTAGGGTTATGGTTAGGGTTAGGGGTTAGGGGTTAGGGGTTAGGCTTAGGGTTAGCGTTACGGTTAGGGGTTAGGGGTTAGGGTTAGGGCTAAGGTTAGGGTTAGGGTTAGGGTTAGGGTTAGGGCTAGGGTTAGGGTTAGGGTTAGGGTTACGGCTAGGGTTAGGGTTAGGGTTAGGTTAGGCTTAGGGTTAGGAGTTAGGGTTAGGGTTTCTATTAGGTTAGTTTTAAGGGCTAAGGTTAGTTTTAGGGTTAAGGTTGGGTTAGGGTTAGGATTAGGGTTAGGGTACGACTTAGGGCTAGGGTTAGGGCTAGGGTTAGGGTTAGGGTTAGGGTTAGGGTTTAGGGTTATGGTTAGGGTTAGGGGTTAGGGGTTAGGGGTTAGGCTTAGGGTTAGCGTTACGGTTAGGGGTTAGGGGTTAGGGTTAGGGCTAAGGTTAGGGTTAGGGTTAGGGTTAGGGTTAGGGCTAGGGTTAGGGTTAGGGTTAGGGTTACGGCTAGGGTTAGGGTTAGGGTTAGGTTAGGCTTAGGGTTAGGAGTTAGGGTTAGGGTTTCTATTAGGTTAGTTTTAAGGGCTAAGGTTAGTTTTAGGGTTAAGGTTGGGTTAGGGTTAGGATTAGGGTTAGGGTACGACTTAGGGCTAGGGTTAGGGCTAGGGTTAGGGTTAGGGTTAGGGTTAGGGTTTAGGGTTATGGTTAGGGTTAGGGGTTAGGGGTTAGGGGTTAGGCTTAGGGTTAGCGTTACGGTTAGGGGTTAGGGGTTAGGGTTAGGGCTAAGGTTAGGGTTAGGGTTAGGGTTAGGGTTAGGGCTAGGGTTAGGGTTAGGGTTAGGGTTACGGCTAGGGTTAGGGTTAGGGTTAGGTTAGGCTTAGGGTTAGGAGTTAGGGTTAGGGTTTCTATTAGGTTAGTTTTAAGGGCTAAGGTTAGTTTTAGGGTTAAGGTTGGGTTAGGGTTAGGATTAGGGTTAGGGTACGACTTAGGGCTAGGGTTAGGGCTAGGGTTAGGGTTAGGGTTAGGGTTAGGGTTTAGGGTTATGGTTAGGGTTAGGGGTTAGGGGTTAGGGGTTAGGCTTAGGGTTAGCGTTACGGTTAGGGGTTAGGGGTTAGGGTTAGGGCTAAGGTTAGGGTTAGGGTTAGGGTTAGGGTTAGGGCTAGGGTTAGGGTTAGGGTTAGGGTTACGGCTAGGGTTAGGGTTAGGGTTAGGTTAGGCTTAGGGTTAGGAGTTAGGGTTAGGGTTTCTATTAGGTTAGTTTTAAGGGCTAAGGTTAGTTTTAGGGTTAAGGTTGGGTTAGGGTTAGGATTAGGGTTAGGGTACGACTTAGGGCTAGGGTTAGGGCTAGGGTTAGGGTTAGGGTTAGGGTTAGGGTTTAGGGTTATGGTTAGGGTTAGGGGTTAGGGGTTAGGGGTTAGGCTTAGGGTTAGCGTTACGGTTAGGGGTTAGGGGTTAGGGTTAGGGCTAAGGTTAGGGTTAGGGTTAGGGTTAGGGTTAGGGCTAGGGTTAGGGTTAGGGTTAGGGTTACGGCTAGGGTTAGGGTTAGGGTTAGGTTAGGCTTAGGGTTAGGAGTTAGGGTTAGGGTTTCTATTAGGTTAGTTTTAAGGGCTAAGGTTAGTTTTAGGGTTAAGGTTGGGTTAGGGTTAGGATTAGGGTTAGGGTACGACTTAGGGCTAGGGTTAGGGCTAGGGTTAGGGTTAGGGTTAGGGTTAGGGTTTAGGGTTATGGTTAGGGTTAGGGGTTAGGGGTTAGGGGTTAGGCTTAGGGTTAGCGTTACGGTTAGGGGTTAGGGGTTAGGGTTAGGGCTAAGGTTAGGGTTAGGGTTAGGGTTAGGGTTAGGGCTAGGGTTAGGGTTAGGGTTAGGGTTACGGCTAGGGTTAGGGTTAGGGTTAGGTTAGGCTTAGGGTTAGGAGTTAGGGTTAGGGTTTCTATTAGGTTAGTTTTAAGGGCTAAGGTTAGTTTTAGGGTTAAGGTTGGGTTAGGGTTAGGATTAGGGTTAGGGTACGACTTAGGGCTAGGGTTAGGGCTAGGGTTAGGGTTAGGGTTAGGGTTAGGGTTTAGGGTTATGGTTAGGGTTAGGGGTTAGGGGTTAGGGGTTAGGCTTAGGGTTAGCGTTACGGTTAGGGGTTAGGGGTTAGGGTTAGGGCTAAGGTTAGGGTTAGGGTTAGGGTTAGGGTTAGGGCTAGGGTTAGGGTTAGGGTTAGGGTTACGGCTAGGGTTAGGGTTAGGGTTAGGTTAGGCTTAGGGTTAGGAGTTAGGGTTAGGGTTTCTATTAGGTTAGTTTTAAGGGCTAAGGTTAGTTTTAGGGTTAAGGTTGGGTTAGGGTTAGGATTAGGGTTAGGGTACGACTTAGGGCTAGGGTTAGGGCTAGGGTTAGGGTTAGGGTTAGGGTTAGGGTTTAGGGTTATGGTTAGGGTTAGGGGTTAGGGGTTAGGGGTTAGGCTTAGGGTTAGCGTTACGGTTAGGGGTTAGGGGTTAGGGTTAGGGCTAAGGTTAGGGTTAGGGTTAGGGTTAGGGTTAGGGCTAGGGTTAGGGTTAGGGTTAGGGTTACGGCTAGGGTTAGGGTTAGGGTTAGGTTAGGCTTAGGGTTAGGAGTTAGGGTTAGGGTTTCTATTAGGTTAGTTTTAAGGGCTAAGGTTAGTTTTAGGGTTAAGGTTGGGTTAGGGTTAGGATTAGGGTTAGGGTACGACTTAGGGCTAGGGTTAGGGCTAGGGTTAGGGTTAGGGTTAGGGTTAGGGTTTAGGGTTATGGTTAGGGTTAGGGGTTAGGGGTTAGGGGTTAGGCTTAGGGTTAGCGTTACGGTTAGGGGTTAGGGGTTAGGGTTAGGGCTAAGGTTAGGGTTAGGGTTAGGGTTAGGGTTAGGGCTAGGGTTAGGGTTAGGGTTAGGGTTACGGCTAGGGTTAGGGTTAGGGTTAGGTTAGGCTTAGGGTTAGGAGTTAGGGTTAGGGTTTCTATTAGGTTAGTTTTAAGGGCTAAGGTTAGTTTTAGGGTTAAGGTTGGGTTAGGGTTAGGATTAGGGTTAGGGTACGACTTAGGGCTAGGGTTAGGGCTAGGGTTAGGGTTAGGGTTAGGGTTAGGGTTTAGGGTTATGGTTAGGGTTAGGGGTTAGGGGTTAGGGGTTAGGCTTAGGGTTAGCGTTACGGTTAGGGGTTAGGGGTTAGGGTTAGGGCTAAGGTTAGGGTTAGGGTTAGGGTTAGGGTTAGGGCTAGGGTTAGGGTTAGGGTTAGGGTTACGGCTAGGGTTAGGGTTAGGGTTAGGTTAGGCTTAGGGTTAGGAGTTAGGGTTAGGGTTTCTATTAGGTTAGTTTTAAGGGCTAAGGTTAGTTTTAGGGTTAAGGTTGGGTTAGGGTTAGGATTAGGGTTAGGGTACGACTTAGGGCTAGGGTTAGGGCTAGGGTTAGGGTTAGGGTTAGGGTTAGGGTTTAGGGTTATGGTTAGGGTTAGGGGTTAGGGGTTAGGGGTTAGGCTTAGGGTTAGCGTTACGGTTAGGGGTTAGGGGTTAGGGTTAGGGCTAAGGTTAGGGTTAGGGTTAGGGTTAGGGTTAGGGCTAGGGTTAGGGTTAGGGTTAGGGTTACGGCTAGGGTTAGGGTTAGGGTTAGGTTAGGCTTAGGGTTAGGAGTTAGGGTTAGGGTTTCTATTAGGTTAGTTTTAAGGGCTAAGGTTAGTTTTAGGGTTAAGGTTGGGTTAGGGTTAGGATTAGGGTTAGGGTACGACTTAGGGCTAGGGTTAGGGCTAGGGTTAGGGTTAGGGTTAGGGTTAGGGTTTAGGGTTATGGTTAGGGTTAGGGGTTAGGGGTTAGGGGTTAGGCTTAGGGTTAGCGTTACGGTTAGGGGTTAGGGGTTAGGGTTAGGGCTAAGGTTAGGGTTAGGGTTAGGGTTAGGGTTAGGGCTAGGGTTAGGGTTAGGGTTAGGGTTACGGCTAGGGTTAGGGTTAGGGTTAGGTTAGGCTTAGGGTTAGGAGTTAGGGTTAGGGTTTCTATTAGGTTAGTTTTAAGGGCTAAGGTTAGTTTTAGGGTTAAGGTTGGGTTAGGGTTAGGATTAGGGTTAGGGTACGACTTAGGGCTAGGGTTAGGGCTAGGGTTAGGGTTAGGGTTAGGGTTAGGGTTTAGGGTTATGGTTAGGGTTAGGGGTTAGGGGTTAGGGGTTAGGCTTAGGGTTAGCGTTACGGTTAGGGGTTAGGGGTTAGGGTTAGGGCTAAGGTTAGGGTTAGGGTTAGGGTTAGGGTTAGGGCTAGGGTTAGGGTTAGGGTTAGGGTTACGGCTAGGGTTAGGGTTAGGGTTAGGTTAGGCTTAGGGTTAGGAGTTAGGGTTAGGGTTTCTATTAGGTTAGTTTTAAGGGCTAAGGTTAGTTTTAGGGTTAAGGTTGGGTTAGGGTTAGGATTAGGGTTAGGGTACGACTTAGGGCTAGGGTTAGGGCTAGGGTTAGGGTTAGGGTTAGGGTTAGGGTTTAGGGTTATGGTTAGGGTTAGGGGTTAGGGGTTAGGGGTTAGGCTTAGGGTTAGCGTTACGGTTAGGGGTTAGGGGTTAGGGTTAGGGCTAAGGTTAGGGTTAGGGTTAGGGTTAGGGTTAGGGCTAGGGTTAGGGTTAGGGTTAGGGTTACGGCTAGGGTTAGGGTTAGGGTTAGGTTAGGCTTAGGGTTAGGAGTTAGGGTTAGGGTTTCTATTAGGTTAGTTTTAAGGGCTAAGGTTAGTTTTAGGGTTAAGGTTGGGTTAGGGTTAGGATTAGGGTTAGGGTACGACTTAGGGCTAGGGTTAGGGCTAGGGTTAGGGTTAGGGTTAGGGTTAGGGTTTAGGGTTATGGTTAGGGTTAGGGGTTAGGGGTTAGGGGTTAGGCTTAGGGTTAGCGTTACGGTTAGGGGTTAGGGGTTAGGGTTAGGGCTAAGGTTAGGGTTAGGGTTAGGGTTAGGGTTAGGGCTAGGGTTAGGGTTAGGGTTAGGGTTACGGCTAGGGTTAGGGTTAGGGTTAGGTTAGGCTTAGGGTTAGGAGTTAGGGTTAGGGTTTCTATTAGGTTAGTTTTAAGGGCTAAGGTTAGTTTTAGGGTTAAGGTTGGGTTAGGGTTAGGATTAGGGTTAGGGTACGACTTAGGGCTAGGGTTAGGGCTAGGGTTAGGGTTAGGGTTAGGGTTAGGGTTTAGGGTTATGGTTAGGGTTAGGGGTTAGGGGTTAGGGGTTAGGCTTAGGGTTAGCGTTACGGTTAGGGGTTAGGGGTTAGGGTTAGGGCTAAGGTTAGGGTTAGGGTTAGGGTTAGGGTTAGGGCTAGGGTTAGGGTTAGGGTTAGGGTTACGGCTAGGGTTAGGGTTAGGGTTAGGTTAGGCTTAGGGTTAGGAGTTAGGGTTAGGGTTTCTATTAGGTTAGTTTTAAGGGCTAAGGTTAGTTTTAGGGTTAAGGTTGGGTTAGGGTTAGGATTAGGGTTAGGGTACGACTTAGGGCTAGGGTTAGGGCTAGGGTTAGGGTTAGGGTTAGGGTTAGGGTTTAGGGTTATGGTTAGGGTTAGGGGTTAGGGGTTAGGGGTTAGGCTTAGGGTTAGCGTTACGGTTAGGGGTTAGGGGTTAGGGTTAGGGCTAAGGTTAGGGTTAGGGTTAGGGTTAGGGTTAGGGCTAGGGTTAGGGTTAGGGTTAGGGTTACGGCTAGGGTTAGGGTTAGGGTTAGGTTAGGCTTAGGGTTAGGAGTTAGGGTTAGGGTTTCTATTAGGTTAGTTTTAAGGGCTAAGGTTAGTTTTAGGGTTAAGGTTGGGTTAGGGTTAGGATTAGGGTTAGGGTACGACTTAGGGCTAGGGTTAGGGCTAGGGTTAGGGTTAGGGTTAGGGTTAGGGTTTAGGGTTATGGTTAGGGTTAGGGGTTAGGGGTTAGGGGTTAGGCTTAGGGTTAGCGTTACGGTTAGGGGTTAGGGGTTAGGGTTAGGGCTAAGGTTAGGGTTAGGGTTAGGGTTAGGGTTAGGGCTAGGGTTAGGGTTAGGGTTAGGGTTACGGCTAGGGTTAGGGTTAGGGTTAGGTTAGGCTTAGGGTTAGGAGTTAGGGTTAGGGTTTCTATTAGGTTAGTTTTAAGGGCTAAGGTTAGTTTTAGGGTTAAGGTTGGGTTAGGGTTAGGATTAGGGTTAGGGTACGACTTAGGGCTAGGGTTAGGGCTAGGGTTAGGGTTAGGGTTAGGGTTAGGGTTTAGGGTTATGGTTAGGGTTAGGGGTTAGGGGTTAGGGGTTAGGCTTAGGGTTAGCGTTACGGTTAGGGGTTAGGGGTTAGGGTTAGGGCTAAGGTTAGGGTTAGGGTTAGGGTTAGGGTTAGGGCTAGGGTTAGGGTTAGGGTTAGGGTTACGGCTAGGGTTAGGGTTAGGGTTAGGTTAGGCTTAGGGTTAGGAGTTAGGGTTAGGGTTTCTATTAGGTTAGTTTTAAGGGCTAAGGTTAGTTTTAGGGTTAAGGTTGGGTTAGGGTTAGGATTAGGGTTAGGGTACGACTTAGGGCTAGGGTTAGGGCTAGGGTTAGGGTTAGGGTTAGGGTTAGGGTTTAGGGTTATGGTTAGGGTTAGGGGTTAGGGGTTAGGGGTTAGGCTTAGGGTTAGCGTTACGGTTAGGGGTTAGGGGTTAGGGTTAGGGCTAAGGTTAGGGTTAGGGTTAGGGTTAGGGTTAGGGCTAGGGTTAGGGTTAGGGTTAGGGTTACGGCTAGGGTTAGGGTTAGGGTTAGGTTAGGCTTAGGGTTAGGAGTTAGGGTTAGGGTTTCTATTAGGTTAGTTTTAAGGGCTAAGGTTAGTTTTAGGGTTAAGGTTGGGTTAGGGTTAGGATTAGGGTTAGGGTACGACTTAGGGCTAGGGTTAGGGCTAGGGTTAGGGTTAGGGTTAGGGTTAGGGTTTAGGGTTATGGTTAGGGTTAGGGGTTAGGGGTTAGGGGTTAGGCTTAGGGTTAGCGTTACGGTTAGGGGTTAGGGGTTAGGGTTAGGGCTAAGGTTAGGGTTAGGGTTAGGGTTAGGGTTAGGGCTAGGGTTAGGGTTAGGGTTAGGGTTACGGCTAGGGTTAGGGTTAGGGTTAGGTTAGGCTTAGGGTTAGGAGTTAGGGTTAGGGTTTCTATTAGGTTAGTTTTAAGGGCTAAGGTTAGTTTTAGGGTTAAGGTTGGGTTAGGGTTAGGATTAGGGTTAGGGTACGACTTAGGGCTAGGGTTAGGGCTAGGGTTAGGGTTAGGGTTAGGGTTAGGGTTTAGGGTTATGGTTAGGGTTAGGGGTTAGGGGTTAGGGGTTAGGCTTAGGGTTAGCGTTACGGTTAGGGGTTAGGGGTTAGGGTTAGGGCTAAGGTTAGGGTTAGGGTTAGGGTTAGGGTTAGGGCTAGGGTTAGGGTTAGGGTTAGGGTTACGGCTAGGGTTAGGGTTAGGGTTAGGTTAGGCTTAGGGTTAGGAGTTAGGGTTAGGGTTTCTATTAGGTTAGTTTTAAGGGCTAAGGTTAGTTTTAGGGTTAAGGTTGGGTTAGGGTTAGGATTAGGGTTAGGGTACGACTTAGGGCTAGGGTTAGGGCTAGGGTTAGGGTTAGGGTTAGGGTTAGGGTTTAGGGTTATGGTTAGGGTTAGGGGTTAGGGGTTAGGGGTTAGGCTTAGGGTTAGCGTTACGGTTAGGGGTTAGGGGTTAGGGTTAGGGCTAAGGTTAGGGTTAGGGTTGGGTTGTTAGGGCTAGGGTTAGGGTTAGGGTTAGGGTTACGGCTAGGGTTAGGGTTAGGGTTAGGTTAGGCTTAGGGTTAGGAGTTAGGGTTAGGGTTTCTATTAGGTTAGTTTTAAGGGCTAAGGTTAGTTTTAGGGTTAAGGTTGGGTTAGGGTTAGGATTAGGGTTAGGGTACGACTTAGGGCTAGGGTTAGGGCTAGGGTTAGGGTTAGGGTTAGGGTTAGGGTTTAGGGTTATGGTTAGGGTTAGGGGTTAGGGGTTAGGGGTTAGGCTTAGGGTTAGCGTTACGGTTAGGGGTTAGGGGTTAGGGTTAGGGCTAAGGTTAGGGTTAGGGTTAGGGTTAGGGTTAGGGCTAGGGTTAGGGTTAGGGTTAGGGTTACGGCTAGGGTTAGGGTTAGGGTTAGGTTAGGCTTAGGGTTAGGAGTTAGGGTTAGGGTTTCTATTAGGTTAGTTTTAAGGGCTAAGGTTAGTTTTAGGGTTAAGGTTGGGTTAGGGTTAGGATTAGGGTTAGGGTACGACTTAGGGCTAGGGTTAGGGCTAGGGTTAGGGTTAGGGTTAGGGTTAGGGTTTAGGGTTATGGTTAGGGTTAGGGGTTAGGGGTTAGGGGTTAGGCTTAGGGTTAGCGTTACGGTTAGGGGTTAGGGGTTAGGGTTAGGGCTAAGGTTAGGGTTAGGGTTAGGGTTAGGGTTAGGGCTAGGGTTAGGGTTAGGGTTAGGGTTACGGCTAGGGTTAGGGTTAGGGTTAGGTTAGGCTTAGGGTTAGGAGTTAGGGTTAGGGTTTCTATTAGGTTAGTTTTAAGGGCTAAGGTTAGTTTTAGGGTTAAGGTTGGGTTAGGGTTAGGATTAGGGTTAGGGTACGACTTAGGGCTAGGGTTAGGGCTAGGGTTAGGGTTAGGGTTAGGGTTAGGGTTTAGGGTTATGGTTAGGGTTAGGGGTTAGGGGTTAGGGGTTAGGCTTAGGGTTAGCGTTACGGTTAGGGGTTAGGGGTTAGGGTTAGGGCTAAGGTTAGGGTTAGGGTTAGGGTTAGGGTTAGGGCTAGGGTTAGGGTTAGGGTTAGGGTTACGGCTAGGGTTAGGGTTAGGGTTAGGTTAGGCTTAGGGTTAGGAGTTAGGGTTAGGGTTTCTATTAGGTTAGTTTTAAGGGCTAAGGTTAGTTTTAGGGTTAAGGTTGGGTTAGGGTTAGGATTAGGGTTAGGGTACGACTTAGGGCTAGGGTTAGGGCTAGGGTTAGGGTTAGGGTTAGGGTTAGGGTTTAGGGTTATGGTTAGGGTTAGGGGTTAGGGGTTAGGGGTTAGGCTTAGGGTTAGCGTTACGGTTAGGGGTTAGGGGTTAGGGTTAGGGCTAAGGTTAGGGTTAGGGTTAGGGTTAGGGTTAGGGCTAGGGTTAGGGTTAGGGTTAGGGTTACGGCTAGGGTTAGGGTTAGGGTTAGGTTAGGCTTAGGGTTAGGAGTTAGGGTTAGGGTTTCTATTAGGTTAGTTTTAAGGGCTAAGGTTAGTTTTAGGGTTAAGGTTGGGTTAGGGTTAGGATTAGGGTTAGGGTACGACTTAGGGCTAGGGTTAGGGCTAGGGTTAGGGTTAGGGTTAGGGTTAGGGTTTAGGGTTATGGTTAGGGTTAGGGGTTAGGGGTTAGGGGTTAGGCTTAGGGTTAGCGTTACGGTTAGGGGTTAGGGGTTAGGGTTAGGGCTAAGGTTAGGGTTAGGGTTAGGGTTAGGGTTAGGGCTAGGGTTAGGGTTAGGGTTAGGGTTACGGCTAGGGTTAGGGTTAGGGTTAGGTTAGGCTTAGGGTTAGGAGTTAGGGTTAGGGTTTCTATTAGGTTAGTTTTAAGGGCTAAGGTTAGTTTTAGGGTTAAGGTTGGGTTAGGGTTAGGATTAGGGTTAGGGTACGACTTAGGGCTAGGGTTAGGGCTAGGGTTAGGGTTAGGGTTAGGGTTAGGGTTTAGGGTTATGGTTAGGGTTAGGGGTTAGGGGTTAGGGGTTAGGCTTAGGGTTAGCGTTACGGTTAGGGGTTAGGGGTTAGGGTTAGGGCTAAGGTTAGGGTTAGGGTTAGGGTTAGGGTTAGGGCTAGGGTTAGGGGTTAGGGTTAGGGTTAGGGTTAGGGTTAGGGGTTAGGGGTTAGGGTTAGCGTAACGGTTAGGGGTTAGGGGTTAGGGTTAGGGCTAAGGTTAGGGTTAGGGTTAGGGTTAGGGCTAGGGTTAGGGTTAGGGTTAGGGTTACGGCTAGGGTTAGGGTTAGGGTTAGGTTAGGCTTAGGGTTAGGAGTTAGGGTTAGGGTTTCTATTAGGTTAGTTTTAAGGGCTAAGGTTAGTTTTAGGGTTAAGGTTGGGTTAGGGTTAGGATTAGGGTTAGGGTACGACTTAGGGCTAGGGTTAGGGCTAGGGTTAGGGTTAGGGTTAGGGTTAGGGTTTAGGGTTATGGTTAGGGTTAGGGGTTAGGGGTTAGGGGTTAGGCTTAGGGTTAGCGTTACGGTTAGGGGTTAGGGGTTAGGGTTAGGGCTAAGGTTAGGGTTAGGGTTAGGGTTAGGGTTAGGGCTAGGGTTAGGGTTAGGGTTAGGGTTACGGCTAGGGTTAGGGTTAGGGTTAGGTTAGGCTTAGGGTTAGGAGTTAGGGTTAGGGTTTCTATTAGGTTAGTTTTAAGGGCTAAGGTTAGTTTTAGGGTTAAGGTTGGGTTAGGGTTAGGATTAGGGTTAGGGTACGACTTAGGGCTAGGGTTAGGGCTAGGGTTAGGGTTAGGGTTAGGGTTAGGGTTTAGGGTTATGGTTAGGGTTAGGGGTTAGGGGTTAGGGGTTAGGCTTAGGGTTAGCGTTACGGTTAGGGGTTAGGGGTTAGGGTTAGGGCTAAGGTTAGGGTTAGGGTTAGGGTTAGGGTTAGGGCTAGGGTTAGGGTTAGGGTTAGGGTTACGGCTAGGGTTAGGGTTAGGGTTAGGTTAGGCTTAGGGTTAGGAGTTAGGGTTAGGGTTTCTATTAGGTTAGTTTTAAGGGCTAAGGTTAGTTTTAGGGTTAAGGTTGGGTTAGGGTTAGGATTAGGGTTAGGGTACGACTTAGGGCTAGGGTTAGGGCTAGGGTTAGGGTTAGGGTTAGGGTTAGGGTTTAGGGTTATGGTTAGGGTTAGGGGTTAGGGGTTAGGGGTTAGGCTTAGGGTTAGCGTTACGGTTAGGGGTTAGGGGTTAGGGTTAGGGCTAAGGTTAGGGTTAGGGTTAGGGTTAGGGTTAGGGCTAGGGTTAGGGTTAGGGTTAGGGTTACGGCTAGGGTTAGGGTTAGGGTTAGGTTAGGCTTAGGGTTAGGAGTTAGGGTTAGGGTTTCTATTAGGTTAGTTTTAAGGGCTAAGGTTAGTTTTAGGGTTAAGGTTGGGTTAGGGTTAGGATTAGGGTTAGGGTACGACTTAGGGCTAGGGTTAGGGCTAGGGTTAGGGTTAGGGTTAGGGTTAGGGTTTAGGGTTATGGTTAGGGTTAGGGGTTAGGGGTTAGGGGTTAGGCTTAGGGTTAGCGTTACGGTTAGGGGTTAGGGGTTAGGGTTAGGGCTAAGGTTAGGGTTAGGGTTAGGGTTAGGGTTAGGGCTAGGGTTAGGGTTAGGGTTAGGGTTACGGCTAGGGTTAGGGTTAGGGTTAGGTTAGGCTTAGGGTTAGGAGTTAGGGTTAGGGTTTCTATTAGGTTAGTTTTAAGGGCTAAGGTTAGTTTTAGGGTTAAGGTTGGGTTAGGGTTAGGATTAGGGTTAGGGTACGACTTAGGGCTAGGGTTAGGGCTAGGGTTAGGGTTAGGGTTAGGGTTAGGGTTTAGGGTTATGGTTAGGGTTAGGGGTTAGGGGTTAGGGGTTAGGCTTAGGGTTAGCGTTACGGTTAGGGGTTAGGGGTTAGGGTTAGGGCTAAGGTTAGGGTTAGGGTTAGGGTTAGGGTTAGGGCTAGGGTTAGGGTTAGGGTTAGGGTTACGGCTAGGGTTAGGGTTAGGGTTAGGTTAGGCTTAGGGTTAGGAGTTAGGGTTAGGGTTTCTATTAGGTTAGTTTTAAGGGCTAAGGTTAGTTTTAGGGTTAAGGTTGGGTTAGGGTTAGGATTAGGGTTAGGGTACGACTTAGGGCTAGGGTTAGGGCTAGGGTTAGGGTTAGGGTTAGGGTTAGGGTTTAGGGTTATGGTTAGGGTTAGGGGTTAGGGGTTAGGGGTTAGGCTTAGGGTTAGCGTTACGGTTAGGGGTTAGGGGTTAGGGTTAGGGCTAAGGTTAGGGTTAGGGTTAGGGTTAGGGTTAGGGCTAGGGTTAGGGTTAGGGTTAGGGTTACGGCTAGGGTTAGGGTTAGGGTTAGGTTAGGCTTAGGGTTAGGAGTTAGGGTTAGGGTTTCTATTAGGTTAGTTTTAAGGGCTAAGGTTAGTTTTAGGGTTAAGGTTGGGTTAGGGTTAGGATTAGGGTTAGGGTACGACTTAGGGCTAGGGTTAGGGCTAGGGTTAGGGTTAGGGTTAGGGTTAGGGTTTAGGGTTATGGTTAGGGTTAGGGGTTAGGGGTTAGGGGTTAGGCTTAGGGTTAGCGTTACGGTTAGGGGTTAGGGGTTAGGGTTAGGGCTAAGGTTAGGGTTAGGGTTAGGGTTAGGGTTAGGGCTAGGGTTAGGGTTAGGGTTAGGGTTACGGCTAGGGTTAGGGTTAGGGTTAGGTTAGGCTTAGGGTTAGGAGTTAGGGTTAGGGTTTCTATTAGGTTAGTTTTAAGGGCTAAGGTTAGTTTTAGGGTTAAGGTTGGGTTAGGGTTAGGATTAGGGTTAGGGTACGACTTAGGGCTAGGGTTAGGGCTAGGGTTAGGGTTAGGGTTAGGGTTAGGGTTTAGGGTTATGGTTAGGGTTAGGGGTTAGGGGTTAGGGGTTAGGCTTAGGGTTAGCGTTACGGTTAGGGGTTAGGGGTTAGGGTTAGGGCTAAGGTTAGGGTTAGGGTTAGGGTTAGGGTTAGGGCTAGGGTTAGGGTTAGGGTTAGGGTTACGGCTAGGGTTAGGGTTAGGGTTAGGTTAGGCTTAGGGTTAGGAGTTAGGGTTAGGGTTTCTATTAGGTTAGTTTTAAGGGCTAAGGTTAGTTTTAGGGTTAAGGTTGGGTTAGGGTTAGGATTAGGGTTAGGGTACGACTTAGGGCTAGGGTTAGGGCTAGGGTTAGGGTTAGGGTTAGGGTTAGGGTTTAGGGTTATGGTTAGGGTTAGGGGTTAGGGGTTAGGGGTTAGGCTTAGGGTTAGCGTTACGGTTAGGGGTTAGGGGTTAGGGTTAGGGCTAAGGTTAGGGTTAGGGTTAGGGTTAGGGTTAGGGCTAGGGTTAGGGTTAGGGTTAGGGTTACGGCTAGGGTTAGGGTTAGGGTTAGGTTAGGCTTAGGGTTAGGAGTTAGGGTTAGGGTTTCTATTAGGTTAGTTTTAAGGGCTAAGGTTAGTTTTAGGGTTAAGGTTGGGTTAGGGTTAGGATTAGGGTTAGGGTACGACTTAGGGCTAGGGTTAGGGCTAGGGTTAGGGTTAGGGTTAGGGTTAGGGTTTAGGGTTATGGTTAGGGTTAGGGGTTAGGGGTTAGGGGTTAGGCTTAGGGTTAGCGTTACGGTTAGGGGTTAGGGGTTAGGGTTAGGGCTAAGGTTAGGGTTAGGGTTAGGGTTAGGGTTAGGGCTAGGGTTAGGGTTAGGGTTAGGGTTACGGCTAGGGTTAGGGTTAGGGTTAGGTTAGGCTTAGGGTTAGGAGTTAGGGTTAGGGTTTCTATTAGGTTAGTTTTAAGGGCTAAGGTTAGTTTTAGGGTTAAGGTTGGGTTAGGGTTAGGATTAGGGTTAGGGTACGACTTAGGGCTAGGGTTAGGGCTAGGGTTAGGGTTAGGGTTAGGGTTAGGGTTTAGGGTTATGGTTAGGGT
Source organism: Buteo buteo (assembly GCF_964188355.1). Lineage (NCBI taxonomy): Eukaryota > Metazoa > Chordata > Aves > Accipitriformes > Accipitridae > Buteo > Buteo buteo. Next base: position 59,097 of record NW_027439486.1, read on the forward strand.
TAGGGGTTAGGGGTTAGGGGTTAGGCTTAGGGTTAGCGTTACGGTTAGGGGTTAGGGGTTAGGGTTAGGGCTAAGGTTAGGGTTAGGGTTAGGGTTAGGGTTAGGGCTAGGGTTAGGGTTAGGGTTAGGGTTACGGCTAGGGTTAGGGTTAGGGTTAGGTTAGGCTTAGGGTTAGGAGTTAGGGTTAGGGTTTCTATTAGGTTAGTTTTAAGGGCTAAGGTTAGTTTTAGGGTTAAGGTTGGGTTAGGGTTAGGATTAGGGTTAGGGTACGACTTAGGGCTAGGGTTAGGGCTAGGGTTAGGGTTAGGGTTAGGGTTAGGGTTTAGGGTTATGGTTAGGGTTAGGGGTTAGGGGTTAGGGGTTAGGCTTAGGGTTAGCGTTACGGTTAGGGGTTAGGGGTTAGGGTTAGGGCTAAGGTTAGGGTTAGGGTTAGGGTTAGGGTTAGGGCTAGGGTTGGGTTAGGGTTAGGGTTACGGCTAGGGTTAGGGTTAGGGTTAGGTTAGGCTTAGGGTTAGGAGTTAGGGTTAGGGTTTCTATTAGGTTAGTTTTAAGGGCTAAGGTTAGTTTTAGGGTTAAGGTTGGGTTAGGGTTAGGATTAGGGTTAGGGTACGACTTAGGGCTAGGGTTAGGGCTAGGGTTAGGGTTAGGGTTAGGGTTAGGGTTTAGGGTTATGGTTAGGGTTAGGGGTTAGGGGTTAGGGGTTAGGCTTAGGGTTAGCGTTACGGTTAGGGGTTAGGGGTTAGGGTTAGGGCTAAGGTTAGGGTTAGGGTTAGGGTTAGGGTTAGGGCTAGGGTTAGGGTTAGGGTTAGGGTTACGGCTAGGGTTAGGGTTAGGGTTAGGTTAGGCTTAGGGTTAGGAGTTAGGGTTAGGGTTTCTATTAGGTTAGTTTTAAGGGCTAAGGTTAGTTTTAGGGTTAAGGTTGGGTTAGGGTTAGGATTAGGGTTAGGGTACGACTTAGGGCTAGGGTTAGGGCTAGGGTTAGGGTTAGGGTTAGGGTTAGGGTTTAGGGTTATGGTTAGGGTTAGGGGTTAGGGGTTAGGGGTTAGGCTTAGGGTTAGCGTTACGGTTAGGGGTTAGGGGTTAGGGTTAGGGCTAAGGTTAGGGTTAGGGTTAGGGTTAGGGTTAGGGCTAGGGTTAGGGTTAGGGTTAGGGTTACGGCTAGGGTTAGGGTTAGGGTTAGGTTAGGCTTAGGGTTAGGAGTTAGGGTTAGGGTTTCTATTAGGTTAGTTTTAAGGGCTAAGGTTAGTTTTAGGGTTAAGGTTGGGTTAGGGTTAGGATTAGGGTTAGGGTACGACTTAGGGCTAGGGTTAGGGCTAGGGTTAGGGTTAGGGTTAGGGTTAGGGTTTAGGGTTATGGTTAGGGTTAGGG
>NW_027439487.1:0-10000 GCF_964188355.1 Buteo buteo
CCTGCGGTCCCTACAGGCGCTCCGGGGTAGGCCCGGCCACCCTACCTGACCCTCCGGGGTCAGCCCGGTATCCCTACCCGACGCTCCGGGGTAGGCCTGGCGCCCCTACCTCATCCTCCGGGGTAGTGCCGGTACCCCTGCCGGTGCTCCGGGGTACACCTGCGGTCCCTACAGGCGCTCCGGGGTAGGCCCGGCCACCCTACCTGACCCTCCGGGGTCAGCCCGGTGTCCCTACCCGACGCTCCGGGGTAGGCCTGGCGCCCCTACCTCATCCTCCGGGGTAGTGCCGGTACCCCTACCGGTGCTCCGGGGTACACCTGCGGTCCCTTCAGGCGCTCCGGGGTAGGCCCGGCCACCCTACCTGACCCTCTGGGGTCAGCCCGGTATCCCTACCCGACGCTCCGGGGTAGGCCTGGCGCCCCTTCCTCATCCTCCGGGGTAGTGCCGGTACCCCTGCCGGTGCTCCGGGGTACACCTGCGGTCCCTACAGGCGCTCCGGGGTAGGCCCGGCCACCCTACCTGACCCTCCGGGGTCAGCCCGGTATCCCTACCCGACACTCCGGGGTAGGCCTGGCGCCCCTACCTCATGCTCCGGGGTAGTACCGGTACCCCTGCCGGTGCTCCGGGGTACACCTGCGGTCCCTACAGGCGCTCCGGGGTAGGCCCGGCCACCCTACCTGACCCTCTGGGGTCAGCCCGGTATCCCTACCCGACGCTCCGGGGTAGGCCTGGTGCCCCTACCTCATCCTCCGGGGTAGTGCCGGTACCCCTGCCGGTGCTCCGGGGTACACCTGCGGTCCCTACAGGCGCTCCGGGGTAGGCCCGGCCACCCTACCTGACCCTCTGGGGTCAGCCCGGTATCCCTACCCGACGCTCCGGGGTAGGCCTGGCGCCCCTACCTCATGCTCCGGGGTAGTACCGGTACCCCTGCCGGTGCTCCGGGGTACACCTGCGGTCCCTACAGGCGCTCCGGGGTAGGCCCGGCCACCCTACCTGACCCTCTGGGGTCAGCCCGGTATCCCTACCCGACGCTCCGGGGTAGGCCTGGCGCCCCTACCTCATCCTCTGGGGTAGTGCCGGTACCCCTGCCGGTGCTCCGGGGTACACCTGCGGTCCCTACAGGCGCTCCGGGGTAGGCCCGGCCACCCTACCTGCCCCTCCGGGGTCAGCCCGGTGTCCCTACCCAGCGCTCCGGGGTAGGCCTGGCGCCCCTACCTCATCCTCCGGGGTAGTGCCGGTACCCCTACCGGTGCTCCGGGGTACACCTGCGGTCCCTACAGGCGCTCCGGGGTAGGCCCGGCCACCCTACCTGACCCTCTGGGGTCAGCCCGGTATCCCTACCCGACGCTCCGGGGTAGGCCTGGCGCCCCTACCTCATCCTCCGGGGTAGTGCCGGTACCCCTACCGGTGCTCCGGGGTACACCTGCGGTCCCTACAGGCGCTCCGGGGTAGGCCCGGCCACCCTACCTGACCCTCTGGGGGTCAGCCCGGTATCCCTACCTGATGCTCCGGGGTAGTCCTGGCCTCCTTACCTGTGTCTCCGGGTAAACCTGGCCACGCTGCAGGGTCGGACTGCACTCCCTGGCCGCGCTACGGGCCGGTCCTGGTTAGTGTATTAAGACCGCTCCGCGATTCCACTTTCTTAAAATTTATTGTGTCTGACAGCTTGTCTTTTACCGCGCACGCAGGCAGGCAGGCAGGCAGGCACGCGTCAAAAACGTGAGAGCAAAGCGTTACCCGCAGTCGGTGTACTTTATCGGTAACGACTTCTTCGGGAAGAGGCGCCGACGCTGCTCTCTCGTCTCTGTACGAGTCGGTGGCCGTCGGGGTACCGCGTGGCACCGTTGGCGTGGGATCCGCTCCTAAACGAATACAGAAGAATCGATACGCTATGAATCGTCATCGATTGAAGTTATTAACAGTTGACGAGCGATGCTGGATTGTATCGTTTATGGAGCGTCACCTACCGACTGATTTAGCGCTACGCGGTAATACGCTTTCTGGCAGTTCCTTAAATAACAAAACTCATTCGTTCACGCACGCTAGGTGTGCATCCCTTCGTTAATAGCCGGAGAAGGAATACGTACGTACGTACCTACCAGCGGATCGTCACGGATTGAATATGACTCGATTAGTAGTCACCAGTATTATAAATTACCGACTCCTAAAGTTTGATTGCGGCACTCCTTTAGGACCTTGCGACGCTCTTGGTTAACGTTAGCGTTCTCCGGCCCCTGCGTTATCGCGCATTAACTGTTCATTGGCCTCCGAGGGACGGCGGTCTCGCAGGCCTCTGAAGAAAGCCAGTCGGCTGCCTGACAAGCGGTCCCTGTGGCCGAGGCCGACTTAGCCGAGCATCCTCGGAGACGACGAGCTCGCGTGGCCGCCGTGCCGGCTGACCGGCCCGCCCCGGGGCCGTTTCCCCCCCGCTCCCCGTCGCCGAAGGAGCGCGCCCCCCGCCACCGCCTAAGGCCGCTGGGACCTTCCTCACCGCTCGAACGCATCCCGCCGGCGACGGAGCCGCTGATGCCCCTCTGTCGGAAGCGCGGCGCGCCTCTCCGGCAGCCCTGGCTGGGGCCCTGGAGCCCCAGGTCTCTGCCCAGGCCGAGGCACGCGGCTGCTGCTTTGCCAGGGACGGGTCCGACCGGGAGCCGAGCGCATCGCCCGTAGGCAGGCACGGGCGCAGGCCGGACGTCGAAGCGGCCGACCACCCGGGCTGTAACAGAGAAAGCGGCGTTAGCGACACCGTTACAAATCTTTCTCATTTCCACCTGCGTGCGCGCCCGCACCCCGCCAAAACAGGCCCCCGGCCCGAACGCCCACCGCCTGCTGCTGCAGCCGCTCACCCGCCCTTAGACACACGCACGCGCACGCACGCACTGCCCCCCCCCCATTCGAGTCCCCGCCCCAAACACCTCCCGCCCGCCACCGCACCCACTCGCACGGGGCTACACACGTGCGCACCCCCCCCCCCGCAACCGGCCCCCCCCAGCCCAAACCCTCCACCCGCTGCCCCGCTCACAGTCGTGCGCTCAAAACGCACACGCGCGCAGCCCCCCCCCCCCCCGCCCGAAACAGGGCCCCGGGCCGACACCCCCCACCCCCGTCACCCCGGGCCCGCCGCTGCACGCACACACACACCGCCCCCCCGCCCTCCCGCCACGCAGTTCGCGCCGAGCCTGGCTGCCCCTGCTCCCCCCTTCCGCCACCAGGCTTGCCGCCCCCGGTGGTGGAAGGCGGGAGACTTTAGGACCCTGCGGCGTCCCTGCCGGCTCCGTGCCCGGGCGGGAGAGGGGAGCCCCCCCCCGGTGCCCTACCGTCTCTAAACCCCAGCTGCCGAGTCCCTATCCTGCCGCACCCGTGGCCCCGCTCCCGCCTTTCTTTCTCAGCCAGCCACGCACTCGCCCTGCTCCACTCCCGCCCGCCGCCGCCGCGGGGGGAAAACTAAAGGACCGGGGGGGTGGGACGGGGACGGGGACGGGGACGGGGGAGAGAAGTAAAAAAAATAAAACTCCAACCGATCCAAACAGAAGCCTTCTCCGAAAAGACACACCGTCCCCCCTCGCCAGCCTGCCTCTGCGCCAGGCTCCCCGCCTGCTCGCCAGCCGCTCTCGCCCTGCTGCACTCCTGCCCGCCCCCGCCGCGGGGGGAAAACTAAACGACCGGGGGGGACGGGACGGGGACGGGGACGGGGACGGGGGAGAGAAGTAAAAAAAATAAAACTCCAACCGATCCAAACAGAAGCCTTCTCCGAAAAGACACACCGTCCCCCCTCGCCAGCCTGCCTCTGCGCCAGGCTCCCCGCCTGCTCGCCCTGCTCCACTCCTGCCCGCCCCCGCCGCGGGGGGAAAACTAAACGACCGGGGGGGGGGTGGACGGGGACGGGGACGGGGACGGGGGAGAGAAGTAAAAAAAATAAAACTCCAACCGATCCAAACAGAAGCCTTCTCCGAAAAGACACACCGTCCCCCCTCGCCAGCCTGCCTCTGCGCCAGGCTCCCCGCCTGCTCGCCAGCCGCTCTCGCCCTGCTCCATTCCTGCCCGCCCCCGCCGCGGGGGGAAAACTAAACGACCGGGGGGGGGGGGGACGGGGACGGGGACGGGGACGGGGGAGAGAAGTAAAAAAAATAAAACTCCAACCGATCCAAACAGAAGCCTTCTCCGAAAAGACACACCGTCCCCCCTCGCCAGCCTGCCTCTGCGCCAGGCTCCCCGCCTGCTCGCCAGCCGCTCTCGCCCTGCTCCACTCCTGCCCGCCCCCGCCGCGGGGGGAAAACTAAACGACCGGGGGGGGGGGGACGGGGACGGGGACGGGGACGGGGACGGGGACGGGGGAGAGAAGTAAAAAAAATAAAACTCCAACCGATCCAAACAGAAGCCTTCTCCGAAAAGACACACCGTCCCCCCTCGCCAGCCTACCTCTGCGCCAGGCTCCCCGCCTGCTCGCCAGCCGCTCTCGCCCCCCCTCTTTTCTAGCCTCCTTTCCCCGCCGCTGCTGCCGCCGCGACTGAGCAGCAGACCGTTGCCGTGGCGGGAAACACCACAGTTTCCGGGGGCCCCGTTGCCGGGCTGCAGACCACCCCACCCAGCCACCCGCCCCCCAACCCCCCGTCTCCAGGGCGCCGGAAAGTCTGTGATCGGGTGGGGCCGGGGGAGGGGGGGGGGGGGGCTGCACCTACTGGCCTGCAGGTCCGGGACTGCAGCGCGGGGAGGGAGGGGGAGCACACCGGTGCAGGGGTGCGTGTAGCTGTGTGTGCCTGCGTCGCGTTCTGTGTGTGTGTGTGTGTGTGTGCGCGCGCGCCTCTGAGCGCGCGTGTGTCACCGGGGGGGGGGGGGGGTGGCAGTGCCTGCAGGATCGCAGATATGTATTTTAAAGTATTTATTTTATTAAAAAAAGGAAAACGTCAAAAAAACACCAAAAAAAACCAGGCGGGGGGGGGGGGGAGAAAAATTAAAAACAACCCCCCAAAAAAAGCCCAAGACCGCAAAAACCAAAACCAAAAGTCGGCGAGCACCCAGCAGCGCCGGGACCCGAACCTGAACCTGGCAAGGGGCTACCAGTCCTGAAGGCACCCAGTGAACAGCGAACTCGCGCCGGGGAGCCGGGCAGTTTGTGCCGGGGGCTGCCACCTCTGCCCGGACCCCGCCGACAGAATATGGTTGGGGGGGGGGGGGGGCAGCAGCGGAGCAGAGGGGCTGGCTGGTGTGGTGAAGCTGGCAAGTGCCTGGCAGCCACCGGCTCGGAATAGGTGCGTGCACGTGCATGAGAACGACGAGGGTGGGGGGGGGGTGTGTGTGTGTCAGGAAACAAAAATTATTTTGAAAACTGGTTGTCGTTAATATTGTATTAATATTTCCCGCCGGAATCAATAAAGGTGAAATAACTCTTGCATCAGACAGTACGTTTAAACGTGCTCCCTTGGTGTAGAAGTGGTTCAAACTCGGGAAGGGGAGGGGGAAAGAAATGCCGTCCGGGAGAACCGGGAGAGGGTGGCCCTTTTAATCAGATTTGCTAAAATCTCAAAAGAAAGAAAAAAAAAAAAAAACCGAAAAAAACGAACCAAAAACAGGCGCACCTGCCCCCCCCGCCCCCCCCCGCCCAAGGGGCACCGAACGGCTGCCAGGTCTACCCGGCTCCGCGGGCGGCCGCCAGGTCTACCCGGCTCCGGAGGCCGGCGCGGCCGCCGGCGGCGCCCGGAGGACGCGGGGTGTCGCTGCCGCAGCGGCCGGTGAAAAGGGCCGCCAGGTCTACCCGGCTCCGCGGGCGGCCGCCAGGTCTACCCGGCTCCGGAGGCCGGCGCGGCCGCCGGCGGCGCCCGGAGGACGCGGGGTGTCGCTGCCGCAGCGGCCGGTGAAAAGGGCCGCCAGGTCTACCCGGCTCCGCGGGCGGCCGCCAGGTCTACCCGGCTCCGGAGGCCGGCGCGGCCGCCGGCGGCGCCCGGAGGACGCGGGGTGTCGCTGCCGCAGCGGCCGGTGAAAAGGGCCGCCAGGTCTACCCGGCTCCGCGGGCGGCCGCCAGGTCTACCCGGCTCCGGAGGCCGGCGCGGCCGCCGGCGGCGCCCGGAGGACGCGGGGTGTCGCTGCCGCAGCGGCCGGTGAAAAGAGCCGCCAGGTCTACCCGGCTCCGCGGGCGGCCGCCAGGTCTACCCGGCTCCGGAGGCCGGCGCGGCCGCCGGCGGCGCCCGGAGGACGCGGGGTGTCGCTGCCGCAGCGGCCGGTGAAAAGAGCCGCCAGGTCTACCCGGCTCCGCGGGCGGCCGCCAGGTCTACCCGGCTCCGGAGGCCGGCGCGGCCGCCGGCGGCGCCCGGAGGACGCGGGGTGTCGCTGCCGCAGCGGCCGGTGAAAAGAGCCGCCAGGTCTACCCGGCTCCGGCGGGACTTAGCCGCATTTCGGGGGCGGGGAGGTAGACCTGATAGCCCCGCCACTTTCTCGGAGCTGGCCAAGGGGTCGCTGTTTTTCGCTGCCTCCAGTTACGTCATCGTAAAAGTCGGTGTCATTGGCGGGTCTCCCCGGTGGGCAGGGACGGCACTCTTGGAGCCGGCCGGGGGCGGGGACGTGATCTCCCGTACTATAGGAGGTAGTGGTGACTCGTGCACGGAGCAGCGCTAGTGAGCGGCTGCAAGGCTTACGGCTCAGCCGGCGAAGTGGAGCGCTGGGCGGCCGTTGTGGTGGTGGTTTTGCCTGGTGGTTCGGCTCGTTTTCTGTCTGTTCGGCCAGTTGGTCTCTCCCGGTGTTTTCCAAGTAAGCCAGCCGGGCGCCTGCGAGGGTCTGGCAGGCTGGCGGTGGCTGTTGACCCGAGTGGTGCGAGAGGTGCAAAGGTGGATTCCGCAGGGCATAGCCCGGTGGCCGGCGGCGGCCACCGGCACTCGAACGCTGGAAGACCGGGTGGAGCCGAGCCTGCCTCGGCTTTCCCCCGGCCCCGGAGGGCCCGATGATGGCAAAGGTGGAGCGCTGGTATATGCGAGGGCAGCTGCCCGTGAGCATCCAGCCCGCCGCGGCTGCTGCCGCCTCCTGAGGGCCTGGTGATGGGCGGGCGAGGTGGCGGCACCTCGTCCTTTGACTCTGGCCTTAAGCTGGAGCGGGCAGAGCGGCAGCCGGTCCCGGTGGCTGGCAGCCGGATGCAGACGGCTGGGGGTTCTCGTGCGTGCCGCAGCTTCCCCCCAGCCCCCGAGGGCCCGATGATGGCACAGGTGAGAGGCCGCAGCGCCTCGTCCTGTTTTTGCCGGCATGAGCCACGCGTGGGCGGCCTGTGGTGTCCGGCCTGCCCCGGCTTGCCTGGTTGCAGGAGGGCTCGGTGGAAAGGTCTGCAGCGCTGTACCGGGTTTAGAGGTGGCGGCACCTCATCGCGTTTTCTCCGGCCTTAAGCTGGAGCCCATGCACGAATTGGGCAGAGTGCAAGCGGCAGCCGGTCCCGGTGGCTGGCAGCCGGATGCAGACGGCTGGGGGTTCTCGTGCGTGCCGCAGCTTCCCCCCAGCCCCCGAGGGCCCGATGATGGCACAGGTGAGAGGCCGCAGCGCCTCGTCCTGTTTCTGCCGGCATGAGCCACGCGTGGGCGGCCTGTGGTGTCCGGCCTGCCCCGGCTTGCCTGGTTGCAGGAGGGCTCGGTGGAAAGGTCTGCAGCGCTGTACCGGGTTAGAGGTGGCGGCACCTCATCGCGTTTTCTCCGGTCTTAAGCTGGAGCCCATGCACGAATTGGGCAGAGTGCAAGCGGCAGCCGGTCCCGGTGGCTGGCAGCCGGATGCAGACGGCTGGGGGTTCTCGTGCGTGCCGCAGCTTCCCCCCAGCCCCCGAGGGCCCGATGATGGCACAGGTGAGAGGCCGCAGCGCCTCGTCCTGTTTCTGCCGGCATGAGCCACGCGTGGGCGGCCTGTGGTGTCCGGCCTGCCCCGGCTTGCCTGGTTGCAGGAGGGCTCGGTGGAAAGGTCTGCAGCGCTGTACCGGGTTAGAGGTGGCGGCACCTCATCGCGTTTTCTCCGGCCTTAAGCTGGAGCCCGCGAAGCGGGAAGAAAAGTGCGGCTGTACCTGGTGGCTGGCAAGTCGAACGCAGGCGGCTGGGGTTGTCTCGCTTCTGTGGCATTCCCCCAGGCCCCGAACACCCGTGCGCGGCATGGGTCCAGGTGCCTTTTTTTTCCCCGACGGCAAGCGGTTGCCTGTGGGGCGGGCAAAGACCGGCAGCCGGTGGCGGTTGCCGGCACTCGAACGCTGGAGGAGCTGGGGGAGTTGAGCCTGCTGTGGCCATCCCCCGGTCCCGTTACCTTCCTCAAGGGAATCGTTGTCTGGAGCCGGGTGGCCCGTGGCACCTCCCGCTCCACGATTTGACTGATCCAGACCCACAGGCAGCGCCCGCTGAGGCGTCCTCGGGTGCGTCGGAGAGCCTCCACGGCGGGCCGGCTCTGCCGGTGTTCAGGCCGTTGGAGCACCTCTCGCAGGCGTTGCCCTCACTCGCACGCAGAGCCCCCGCACCTGCCGTCCGCCCCCGGTTGGCGACGGGTGCGAGTGGCCGTCGCTGTCCCAGGACTCGTGGCCGTGGGGCCTCCGCTCCTTCCTCCGTTCCCTTCCCTTACTGATCGATGAGGCGTTTAGGGCGCGTCGGAGGGGCTTCCCGGCGGGCCGGCTCTGCCGGTGTTCAGGCCGGCGTTGCACCTCTCCGCAGACGTTGCCCTCTCACTCGCACGCAGAGCCCCCGCACCTGCCGTCCGCCCCCGGTTGGCGACGGGTGCGAGTGGCCGTCGCTGTCCCAGGACTCGTGGCCGTGGGGCCTCCGCTCCTTCCTCCGTTCCCTTCCCTTACTGATCGATGAGGCGTTTAGGGCGCGTCGGAGGGGCTTCCCGGCGGGCCGGCTCTGCCGGTGTTCAGGCCGGCGTTGCACCTCTCCGCAGACGTTGCCCTCTCACTCGCACGCAGAGCCCCCGCACCTGCCGTCCGCCCCCGGTTGGCGATGGGTGCGAGTGGCCGTCGCTGTCCCAGGACTCGTGGCCGTGGGGCCTCCGTTCCCTTCCCTTACTGATCGATGAGGCGTTTAGGGCGCGTCGGAGGGGCTTCCCGGCGGGCCGGCTCTGCCGGTGTTCAGGCCGGCGTTGCACCTCTCCGCAGACGTTGCCCTCTCACTCGCACGCAGAGCCCCCGCACCTGCCGTCCGCCCCCGGTTGGCGATGGGTGCGAGTGGCCGTCGCTGTCCCAGGACTCGTGGCCGTGGGGCCTCCGTTCCCTTCCCTTACTGATCGATGAGGCGTTTAGGGCGCGTCGGAGGGGCTTCCCGGCGGGCCGGCTCTGCCGGTGTTCAGGCCGGCGTTGCACCTCTCCGCAGACGTTGCCCTCTCACTCGCACGCAGAGCCCCCGCACCTGCCGTCCGCCCCCGGTTGGCGATGGGTGCGAGTGGCCGTCGCTGTCCCAGGACTCGTGGCCGTGGGGCCTCCGCTCCTTCCTCCTTTCCCTTCCCTTACTGATCGATGAGGCCTTTCGGGTCGCGTCGGAGAGGGCCCTCGGCGGGCCGGCTCTTCTGTGCTCCCCGTAATAGGGAGTCACGGCAGTGTCCGGTGTTCAGGCAGGGTGGTCTCCTTTCCAATTCGCTTCCCGTTGCATGCGAAGTGGTGTCCTGCACCCCCCCCGAGCGAAGGGGGCCGCGATGGCGGCAGTGTCGTCCTCCCCTGCTCAGCGGGGTTCCTCGGGCTTCTTTACTGAACCGGGCTGTGTGACGGCCGCGTGGCCCCGCGAGCCCTCAGGTGTCCTGAAACACGCGAGGCGCCGGTGCTGGCCTCGGTCCGGGTACCCGCAGGTGCCGGCCGTGAGCAGCGCTGGGCGGTGGGGCGGCTGAGCCAAGGAAACGGGGAAAAAAGGCGAGTGTGGGCTGCACCTGCCCGGGTGGGCCCCGAGGCGTGCCGCGGGCGGCAGGGGGGCGTCCCCCTCCGCCGCTGCCGTCTCTGATGCTTTTCGTGCCGCTCCCCCGCCTGCTGCAGAGCGAGCCGCCCTGGCAGAGGGCCTTGGTCCTGGGGTCGTGC
>NW_027439487.1:22500-35000 GCF_964188355.1 Buteo buteo
GCAGTACCCGTATGCCCCCGCCCGGTACTCCGGGGTACTACCCGTAACCCCCACCTGTACTCCTTCGTAGTACCCGCATACCCCCGCCCGGTACTCCGGGGCAGTCCCCGTATGCCCCCGCCCGGTACTCCGGGGTACTCCGGGGTACACCTGATGTCCCTACGGGCGCGCGGGTTTAGACCCACCCTTCCTACCCGACCGTCCTCCTTAGGCCCGGTCTCCCTAGGCGACGATCCGGGATAGAACCCGTTCCCCCACCAGTACTCTGGGCCCGTGGCGGAACCCTTTGTGACGCGCCAGTGTTCCGCCTGCTGTCCCTACGGGCGCGCGGTGTTAGATCCCGGCCCCCCATCCTGACCCTCCAGGGTAGGCCCGGTATCCCTACCTGATGCTCCGGGGTAGGCCTGGCGTTGCTTCCCAGCGCTCTGGTGTAGTACCGGTACCCCCGCCCGGTACTCCGGGGCAGTACCCCTGCCCCCGCCCGGTACTCCGGGGTAGTACCCGTATACCGCCGCCCGGTACTCCGGGGCAGTACCCGTGAGCCCGCCCGGTACTCCGGGGTAGTACCCGTATACCCCCGCACGGTACTCCGGGGCAGTACCCGTATACCCCCGCCCGGTACCCCGGGGTAGTACCCGTGTACCCCCGTCAGTACTCCGGGGCAGTACCGGTACCCCCGCCCGGTACTCCGGGGAAGTACCCATATACCTCCACCCGTTCCTCCGGGGCAGTACCCGCATACCCCCGCCCGGTACTCCGGGGTAGTACCCGTATACCCCCGCCCGGTACTCCGGGGCAGTACCCGTGAGCCCGCCCGGTACTCCGGGGTAGTACCCGTATACCCCCGCCCGGTACTCTGGGGCAGTACCCGTGTACCCCCGTCAGTACTCTGGGGCAGTACCGGTACCCCCGCCCGGTACGCCGGGGGAAAAACTGCTGTCCCTACGGGCGCGCGAGTTTAGACCCAGCCTTCCTACCCGACCCTCCGCCTTACGCCCGGTGTCCCCAGGCGACGTTCCGGGATAGAACCCGTTCCCCCACCAGTACTCTGGGCCCGTGGCGGAACCCTTTGTGATGTGCCGGAGTTCTACCTGCTGTCCCTACGGGCACGCGGCGATGGATCCCGGCCCCCCATCCTGACCCTCCAGGGTAGGCCCGGCCACCCTACCTGACCCTCTGGGGTCAGCCCGGTATCCCTACCCGACGCTCCGGGGTAGGCCTGACGCCCCTACCTCATCCTCCGGGGTAGTACCCGTACCCCTACCGGTGCTCCGGGATACACCTGCTGTCCCTACAGGCGCTCCGGGGTAGGCCCGGCCACCCTACCTGACCCTCTGGGGTCAGCCCGGTGTCCCTACCCGACGCTCTGGGGTACGCCTGGCGCCCCTACCTCATGCTCCGGGGTAGTACCGGTACCCCTGCCGGTGCTCCGGGGTACACCTGCTGTCCCTACAGGCGCTCCGGGGTAGGCCCGGCCACCCTACCTGACCCTCTGGGGTCAGCCCGGTATCCCTACCCGACGCTCCGGGGTAGGCCTGGCGCCCCTACCTCATGCTCCGGGGTAGTACCGGTACCCCTACCGGTGCTCCGGGGTACACCTGCGGTCCCTACAGGCGCTCCGGGGTAGGCCCGGCCACCCTACCTGACCCTCTGGGGTCAGCCCGGTATCCCTACCCGACGCTCCGGGGTAGGCCTGGCGCCCCTTCCTCATCCTCCGGGGTAGTACCGGTACCCCTACCGGTGCTCCGGGGTACACCTGCGGTCCCTACAGGCGCTCCGGGGTAGGCCCGGCCACCCTACCTGACCCTCTGGCGTCAGCCCGGTGTCCCTACCCGACGCTCCGGGGTAGGCCTGGCGCCCATTCCTCATCCTCCGGGGTAGTACCGGTACCCCTACCGGTGCTCCGGGGTACACCTGCGGTCCCTACAGGCGCTCCGGGGTAGGCCCGGCCACCCTACCTGACCCTCTGGGGTCAGCCCGGTATCCCTACCCGACGCTCCGGGGTAGGCCTGGCGCCCCTACCTCATCCTCCGGGGTAGTACCGGTACCCCTGCCGGTGCTCCGGGATACCCCTGCTGTCCCTACAGGCGCTCCGGGGTAGGCCCGGCCACCCTACCTGACCCTCTGGGGTCAGCCCGGTGTCCCTACCCGACGCTCCGGGGTAGGCCTGGCGCCCCTTCCTCATCCTCCGGGGTAGTACCGGTACCCCTACCGGTGCTCCGGGGTACACCTGCGGTCCCTACAGGCGCTCCGGGGTAGGCCCGGCCACCCTACCTGACCCTCTGGGGTCAGCCCGGTATCCCTACCCGACGCTCCGGGGTAGGCCTGGCGCCCCTACCTCATCCTCCGGGGTAGTGCCGGTACCCCTGCCGGTGCTCCGGGGTACACCTGCGGTCCCTACAGGCGCTCCGGGGTAGGCCCGGCCACCCTACCTGACCCTCTGGGGTCAGCCCGGTATCCCTACCCGACGCTCCGGGGTAGGCCTGGCGCCCCTACCTCATCCTCCGGGGTAGTGCCGGTACCCCTACCGGTGCTGCGGGGTACACCTGCGGTCCCTACAGGCGCTCCGGGGTAGGCCCGGCCACCCTACCTGACCCTCTGGGGTCAGCCCGGTATCCCTACCCGACGCTCCGGGGTAGGCCTGGCGCCCCTACCTCATCCTCCGGGGTAGTGCCGGTACCCCTGCCGGTGCTCCGGGGTACACCTGCGGTCCCTACAGGCGCTCCGGGGTAGGCCCGGCCACCCTACCTGGCCCTCTGGGGTCAGCCCGGTATCCCTACCCGACGCTCCGGGGTAGGCCTGGCGCCCCTACCTCATGCTCCGGGGTAGTGCCGGTACCCCTACCGGTGCTCCGGGGTACACCTGCGGTCCCTACAGGCGCTCCGGGGTAGGCCCGGCCACCCTACCTGACCCTCTGGGGTCAGCCCGGTGTCCCTACCCGACGCTCCGGGGTAGGCCTGGCGCCCCTACCTCATCCTCCGGGGTAGTACCGGTACCCCTGCCGGTGCTCCGGGGTACACCTGCGGTCCCTACAGGCGCTCCGGGGTAGGCCCGGCCACCCTACCTGACCCTCTGGGGTCAGCCCGGTATCCCTACCCGACGCTCCGGGGTAGGCCTGGCGCCCCTACCTCATCCACCGGGGTATTGCCGGTACCCCTACCGGTGCTCCGGGGTACACCTGCGGTCCCTACAGGCGCTCCGGGGTAGGCCCGGCCACCCTACCTGACCCTCTGGGGTCAGCCCGGTATCCCTACCCGACGCTCCGGGGTAGGCCTGGCGCCCCTACCTCATCCTCCGGGGTAGTGCCGGTACCCCTGCCGGTGCTCCGGGGTACACCTGCGGTCCCTACAGGCGCTCCGGGGTAGGCCCGGCCACCCTACCTGACCCTCTGGGGTCAGCCCGGTATCCCTACCCGACGCTCCGGGGTAGGCCTGGCGCCCCTACCTCATCCACCGGGGTAGTGCCGGTACCCCTACCGGTGCTCCGGGGTACACCTGCGGTCCCTACAGGCGCTCCGGGGTAGGCCCGGCCACCCTACCTGACCCTCTGGGGTCAGCCCGGTATCCCTACCCGACGCTCCGGGGTAGGCCTGGCGCCCCTTCCTCATCCTCCGGGGTAGTGCCGGTACCCCTACCGGTGCTCCGGGGTACACCTGCTGTCCCTACAGGCGCTCCGGGGTAGGCCCGGCCACCCTACCTGACCCTCTGGGGTCAGCCCGGTATCCCTACCCGACGCTCCGGGGTAGGCCTGGCGCCCCTACCTCATCCTCCGGGGTAGTGCCGGTACCCCTGCCGGTGCTCCGGGGTACACCTGCGGTCCCTACAGGTGCTCCGGGGTAGGCCCGGCCACCCTACCTGACCCTCTGGGGTCAGCCCGGTATCCCTACCCGACGCTCCGGGGTAGGCCTGGCGCCCCTACCTCATCCTCCGGGGTAGTGCCGGTACCCCTACCGGTGCTCCGGGGTACACCTGCGGTCCCTACAGGCGCTCCGGGGTAGGCCCGGCCACCCTACCTGACCCTCTGGGGGTCAGCCCGGTATCCCTACCTGATGCTCCGGGGTAGTCCTGGCCTCCTTACCTGTGTCTCCGGGTAAACCTGGCCACGCTGCAGGGTCGGCCTGCACTCCCTGGCCGCGCTACGGGCCGGTCCTGATTAGTGTATTAAGACCGCTCCGCGATTCCACTTTCTTAAAATTTATTGTGTCTGACAGCTTGTCTTTTACCGCGCACGCAGGCAGGCAGGCAGGCAGGCACGCGTCAAAAACGTGAGAGCAAAGCGTTACCCGCAGTCGGTGTACTTTATCGGTAACGACTTCTTCGGGAAGAGGCGCCGACGCTGCTCTCTCGTCTCTGTACGAGTCGGTGGCCGTCCGGGTACCGCGTGGCACCGTTGGCGTGGGATCCGCTCCTAAACGAATACAGAAGAATCGATACGCTATGAATCGTCATCGATTGAAGTTATTAACAGTTGACGAGCGATGCTGGATTGTATCGTTTATGGAGCGTCACCTACCGACTGATTTAGCGCTACGCGGTAATACGCTTTCTGGCAGTTCCTTAAATAACAAAACTCATTCGTTCACGCACGCTAGGTGTGCGTCCCTTCGTTAATAGCCGGAGAAGGAATACGTACGTACGTACGTACCTACCAGCGGATCGTCACGGATTGAATGTGACTCGATTAGTAGTCACCAGTATTATAAATTACCGACTCCTAAAGTTTGATTGCGGCACTCCTTTAGGACCTTGCGACGCTCTTGGTTAACGTTAGCGTTCTCCGGCCCCTGCGTTATCGCGCATTAACTGTTCATTGGCCTCCGAGGGACGGCGGTCTCGCAGGCCTCTGAAGAAAGCCAGTCGGCTGCCTGACAAGCGGTCCCTGTGGCCGAGGCCGACTTAGCCGAGCATCCTCGGAGACGACGAGCTCGCGTGGCCGCCGTGCCGGCTGACCGGCCCACCCCGGGGCCGTTTCCCCCCCGCTCCCGTCGCCGAAGGAGCGCGCCCCCCGCCACCGCCTAAGGCCGCTGGGACCTTCCTCACCGCTCGAACGCATCCCGCCGGCGACGGAGCCGCTGATGCCCCTCTGTCGGAAGCGCGGCGCGCCTCTCCGGCAGCCCTGGCTGGGGCCCTGGAGCCCCAGGTCTCTGCCCAGGCCGAGGCACGCGGCTGCTGCTTTGCCAGGGACGGGTCCGACCGGGAGCCGAGCGCATCGCCCGTAGGCAGGCACGGGCGCAGGCCGGACGTCGAAGCGGCCGACCACCCGGGCTGTAACAGAGAAAGCGGCGTTAGCGACACCGTTACAAATCTTTCTCATTTCCACCTGCGTGCGCGCCCGCACCCCGCCAAAACAGGCCCCCGGCCCGAACGCCCACCGCCTGCTGCTGCAGCCGCTCACCCGCCCTTAGACACACGCACGCGCACGCACGCACTGCCCCCCCCCATTCGAGTCCCCGCCCCAAACACCTCCCGCCCGCCACCGCACCCACTCGCACGGGGCTACACACGTGCGCACCCCCCCCCCGCAACCGGCCCCCCCCAGCCCAAACCCTCCACCCGCTGCCCCGCTCACAGTCGTGCGCTCAAAACGCACACGCGCGCAGCCCCCCCCCCCCCCCCCCCCCCCGCCCGAAACAGGGCCCCGGGCCGACACCCCCCACCCCCGTCACCCCGGGCCCGCCGCTGCACGCACACACACACCGCCCCCCCGCCCTCCCGCCACGCAGTTCGCGCCGAGCCTGGCTGCCCCTGCTCCCCCCTTCCGCCACCAGGCTTGCCGCCCCCGGTGGTGGAAGGCGGGAGACTTTAGGACCCTGCGGCGTCCCTGCCGGCTCCGTGCCCGGGCGGGAGAGGGGAGCCCCCCCGGTGCCCTGCCGTCTCTAAACCCCAGCTGCCGAGTCCCTATCCTGCCGCACCCGTGGCCCCGCTCCCGCCTTTCTTTCTCAGCCAGCCACGCACTCGCCCTGCTCCACTCCCGCCCGCCCCCGCCGCGGGGGGAAAACTAAAGGACCGGGGGGGTGGGACGGGGACGGGGACGGGGGAGAGAAGTAAAAAAAATAAAACTCCAACCGATCCAAACAGAAGCCTTCTCCGAAAAGACACACCGTCCCCCCTCGCCAGCCTGCCTCTGCGCCAGGCTCCCCGCCTGCTCGCCAGCCGCTCTCGCCCTGCTCCACTCCCGCCCGCCCCCGCCGCGGGGGGAAAACTAAACGACCGGGGGGGGGGGGGACGGGGACGGGGACGGGGACGGGGGAGAGAAGTAAAAAAAATAAAACTCCAACCGATCCAAACAGAAGCCTTCTCCGAAAAGACACACCGTCCCCCCTCGCCAGCCTGCCTCTGCGCCAGGCTCCCCGCCTGCTCGCCAGCCGCTCTCGCCCTGCTCCATTCCTGCCCGCCCCCGCCGCGGGGGGAAAACTAAACGACCGGGGGGGGGGGGGACGGGGACGGGGACGGGGACGGGGGAGAGAAGTAAAAAAAATAAAACTCCAACCGATCCAAACAGAAGCCTTCTCCGAAAAGACACACCGTCCCCCCTCGCCAGCCTGCCTCTGCGCCAGGCTCCCCGCCTGCTCGCCAGCCGCTCTCGCCCTGCTCCACTCCTGCCCGCCCCCGCCGCGGGGGGAAAACTAAACGACCGGGGGGGGGGGGGACGGGGACGGGGACGGGGACGGGGGAGAGAAGTAAAAAAAATAAAACTCCAACCGATCCAAACAGAAGCCTTCTCCGAAAAGACACACCGTCCCCCCTCGCCAGCCTACCTCTGCGCCAGGCTCCCCGCCTGCTCGCCAGCCGCTCTCGCCCCCCCTCTTTTCTAGCCTCCTTTCCCCGCCGCTGCTGCCGCCGC
Source organism: Buteo buteo (assembly GCF_964188355.1). NCBI lineage: Eukaryota > Metazoa > Chordata > Aves > Accipitriformes > Accipitridae > Buteo > Buteo buteo. The sequence goes on from NW_027439487.1 coordinate 29,344, forward strand.
GACTGAGCAGCAGACCGTTGCCGTGGCGGGAAACACCACAGTTTCCGGGGGCCCCGTTGCCGGGCTGCAGACCACCCCACCCAGCCACCCGCCCCCCAACCCCCCGTCTCCAGGGCGCCGGAAAGTCTGTGATCGGGTGGGGCCGGGGGAGGGGGGGGGGGGGGGGGCTGCACCTACTGGCCTGCAGGTCCGGGACTGCAGCGCGGGGAGGGAGGGGGAGCACACCGGTGCAGGGGTGCGTGTAGCTGTGTGTGCCTGCGTCGCGTTCTGTGTGTGTGTGTGTGTGTGTGTGTGCGCGCGCCTCTGAGCGCGCGTGTGTCACCGGGGGGGGGGGGGTGGCAGTGCCTGCAGGATCGCAGATATGTATTTTAAAGTATTTATTTTATGAAAAAAAAGGAAAACGTCAAAAAAACACCAAAAAAAACCAGGCGGGGGGGGGGAGAAAAATTAAAAACAACCCCCCAAAAAAAGCCCAAGACCGCAAAAACCAAAACCAAAAGTCGGCGAGCACCCAGCAGCGCCGGGACCCGAACCTGAACCTGGCAAGGGGCTACCAGTCCTGAAGGCACCCAGTGAACAGCGAACTCGCGCCGGGGAGCCGGGCAGTTTGTGCCGGGGGCTGCCACCTCTGCCCGGACCCCGCCGACAGAATATGGTTGGGGGGGGGGGGGGCAGCAGCGGAGCAGAGGGGCTGGCTGGTGTGGTGAAGCTGGCAAGTGCCTGGCAGCCACCGGCTCGGAATAGGTGCGTGCACGTGCATGAGAACGACGAGGGTGGGGGGGGGGTGTGTGTGTGTCAGGAAACAAAAATTATTTTGAAAACTGGTTGTCGTTAATATTGTATTAATATTTCCCGCCGGAATCAATAAAGGTGAAATAACTCTTGCATCAGACAGTACGTTTAAACGTGCTCCCTTGGTGTAGAAGTGGTTCAAACTCGGGAAGGGGAGGGGGAAAGAAATGCCGTCCGGGAGAACCGGGAGAGGGTGGCCCTTTTAATCAGATTTGCTAAAATCTCAAAAGAAAGAAAAAAAAAAAAAAACCGAAAAAAACGAACCAAAAACAGGCGCACCTGCCCCCCCCGCCCCCCCCCGCCCAAGGGGCACCGAACGGCTGCCAGGTCTACCCGGCTCCGCGGGCGGCCGCCAGGTCTACCCGGCTCCGGAGGCCGGCGCGGCCGCCGGCGGCGCCCGGAGGACGCGGGGTGTCGCTGCCGCAGCGGCCGGTGAAAAGGGCCGCCAGGTCTACCCGGCTCCGCGGGCGGCCGCCAGGTCTACCCGGCTCCGGAGGCCGGCGCGGCCGCCGGCGGCGCCCGGAGGACGCGGGGTGTCGCTGCCGCAGCGGCCGGTGAAAAGGGCCGCCAGGTCTACCCGGCTCCGCGGGCGGCCGCCAGGTCTACCCGGCTCCGGAGGCCGGCGCGGCCGCCGGCGGCGCCCGGAGGACGCGGGGTGTCGCTGCCGCAGCGGCCGGTGAAAAGGGCCGCCAGGTCTACCCGGCTCCGCGGGCGGCCGCCAGGTCTACCCGGCTCCGGAGGCCGGCGCGGCCGCCGGCGGCGCCCGGAGGACGCGGGGTGTCGCTGCCGCAGCGGCCGGTGAAAAGGGCTGCCAGGTCTACCCGGCTCCGCGGGCGGCCGCCAGGTCTACCCGGCTCCGGAGGCCGGCGCGGCCGCCGGCGGCGCCCGGAGGACGCGGGGTGTCGCTGCCGCAGCGGCCGGTGAAAAGAGCCGCCAGGTCTACCCGGCTCCGCGGGCGGCCGCCAGGTCTACCCGGCTCCGGAGGCCGGCGCGGCCGCCGGCGGCGCCCGGAGGACGCGGGGTGTCGCTGCCGCAGCGGCCGGTGAAAAGAGCCGCCAGGTCTACCCGGCTCCGCGGGCGGCCGCCAGGTCTACCCGGCTCCGGAGGCCGGCGCGGCCGCCGGCGGCGCCCGGAGGACGCGGGGTGTCGCTGCCGCAGCGGCCGGTGAAAAGAGCCGCCAGGTCTACCCGGCTCCGGCGGGACTTAGCCGCATTTCGGGGGCGGGGAGGTAGACCTGATAGCCCCGCCACTTTCTCGGAGCTGGCCAAGGGGTCGCTGTTTTTCGCTGCCTCCAGTTACGTCATCGTAAAAGTCGGTGTCATTGGCGGGTCTCCCCGGTGGGCAGGGACGGCACTCTTGGAGCCGGCCGGGGGCGGGGACGTGATCTCCCGTACTATAGGAGGTAGTGGTGACTCGTGCACGGAGCAGCGCTAGTGAGCGGCTGCAAGGCTTACGGCTCAGCCGGCGAAGTGGAGCGCTGGGCGGCCGTTGTGGTGGTGGTTTTGCCTGGTGGTTCGGCTCGTTTTCTGTCTGTTCGGCCGGTTGGTCTCTCCCGGTGTTTTCCAAGTAAGCCAGCCGGGCGCCTGCGAGGGTCTGGCAGGCTGGCGGTGGCTGTTGACCCGAGTGGTGCGAGAGGTGCAAAGGTGGATTCCGCAGGGCATAGCCCGGTGGCCGGCGGCGGCCACCGGCACTCGAACGCTGGAAGACCGGGTGGAGCCGAGCCTGCCTCGGCTTTCCCCCGGCCCCGGAGGGCCCGATGATGGCAAAGGTGGAGCGCTGGTATATGCGAGGGCAGCTGCCCGTGAGCATCCAGCCCGCCGCGGCTGCCGCCGCCTCCTGAGGGCCTGGTGATGGGCGGGCGAGGTGGCGGCACCTCGTCCTTTGACTCTGGCCTTAAGCTGGAGCGGGCAGAGCGGCAGCCGGTCCCGGTGGCTGGCAGCCGGATGCAGACGGCTGGGGGTTCTCGTGCGTGCCGCAGCTTCCCCCCAGCCCCCGAGGGCCCGATGATGGCACAGGTGAGAGGCCGCAGCGCCTCGTCCTGTTTTTGCCGGCATGAGCCACGCGTGGGCGGCCTGTGGTGTCCGGCCTGCCCCGGCTTGCCTGGTTGCAGGAGGGCTCGGTGGAAAGGTCTGCAGCGCTGTACCGGGTTTAGAGGTGGCGGCACCTCATCGCGTTTTCTCCGGCCTTAAGCTGGAGCCCATGCACGAATTGGGCAGAGTGCAAGCGGCAGCCGGTCCCGGTGGCTGGCAGCCGGATGCAGACGGCTGGGGGTTCTCGTGCGTGCCGCAGCTTCCCCCCAGCCCCCGAGGGCCCGATGATGGCACAGGTGAGAGGCCGCAGCGCCTCGTCCTGTTTCTGCCGGCATGAGCCACGCGTGGGCGGCCTGTGGTGTCCGGCCTGCCCCGGCTTGCCTGGTTGCAGGAGGGCTCGGTGGAAAGGTCTGCAGCGCTGTACCGGGTTAGAGGTGGCGGCACCTCATCGCGTTTTCTCCGGCCTTAAGCTGGAGCCCATGCACGAATTGGGCAGAGTGCAAGCGGCAGCCGGTCCCGGTGGCTGGCAGCCGGATGCAGACGGCTGGGGGTTCTCGTGCGTGCCGCAGCTTCCCCCCAGCCCCCAAGGGCCCGATGATGGCACAGGTGAGAGGCCGCAGCGCCTCGTCCTGTTTCTGCCGGCATGAGCCACGCGTGGGCGGCCTGTGGTGTCCGGCCTGCCCCGGCTTGCCTGGTTGCAGGAGGGCTCGGTGGAAAGGTCTGCAGCGCTGTACCGGGTTAGAGGTGGCGGCACCTCATCGCGTTTTCTCCGGCCTTAAGCTGGAGCCCGCGAAGCGGGAAGAAAAGTGCGGCTGTACCTGGTGGCTGGCAAGTCGAACGCAGGCGGCTGGGGTTGTCTCGCTTCTGTGGCATTCCCCCAGGCCCCGAACACCCGTGCGCGGCATGGGTCCAGGTGCCTTTTTTTTCCCCGACGGCAAGCGGTTGCCTGTGGGGCGGGCAAAGACCGGCAGCCGGTGGCGGTTGCCGGCACTTGAACGCTGGAGGAGCTGGGGCAGTTGAGCCTGCTGTGGCCATCCCCCGGTCCCGTTACCTTCCTCAAGGGAATCGTTGTCTGGAGCCGGGTGGCCCGTGGCACCTCCCGCTCCACGATTTGACTGATCCAGACCCACAGGCAGCGCCCGCTGAGGCGTCCTCGGGTGCGTCGGAGAGCCTCCACGGCGGGCCGGCTCTGCCGGTGTTCAGGCCGTTGGAGCACCTCTCGCAGGCGTTGCCCTCACTCGCACGCAGAGCCCCCGCACCTGCCGTCCGCCCCCGGTTGGCGACGGGTGCGAGTGGCCGTCGCTGTCCCAGGACTCGTGGCCGTGGGGCCTCCGCTCCTTCCTCCGTTCCCTTCCCTTACTGATCGATGAGGCGTTTAGGGCGCGTCGGAGGGGCTTCCCGGCGGGCCGGCTCTGCCGGTGTTCAGGCCGGCGTTGCACCTCTCCGCAGACGTTGCCCTCTCACTCGCACGCAGAGCCCCCGCACCTGCCGTCCGCCCCCGGTTGGCGATGGGTGCGAGTGGCCGTCGCTGTCCCAGGACTCGTGGCCGTGGGGCCTCCGCTCCTTCCTCCGTTCCCTTCCCTTACTGATCGATGAGGCGTTTAGGGCGCGTCGGAGGGGCTTCCCGGCGGGCCGGCTCTGCCGGTGTTCAGGCCGGCGTTGCACCTCTCCGCAGACGTTGCCCTCTCACTCGCACGCAGAGCCCCCGCACCTGCCGTCCGCCCCCGGTTGGCGATGGGTGCGAGTGGCCGTCGCTGTCCCAGGACTCGTGGCCGTGGGGCCTCCGCTCCTTCCTCCGTTCCCTTCCCTTACTGATCGATGAGGCGTTTAGGGCGCGTCGGAGGGGCTTCCCGGCGGGCCGGCTCTGCCGGTGTTCAGGCCGGCGTTGCACCTCTCCGCAGACGTTGCCCTCTCACTCGCACGCAGAGCCCCCGCACCTGCCGTCCGCCCCCGGCTGGCGATGGGTGCGAGTGGCCGTCGCTGTCCCAGGACTCGTGGCCGTGGGGCCTCCGCTCCTTCCTCCTTTCCCTTCCCTTACTGATCGATGAGGCCTTTCGGGTCGCGTCGGAGAGGGCCCTCGGCGGGCCGGCTCTTCTGTGCTCCCCGTAATAGGGAGTCACGGCAGTGTCCGGTGTTCAGGCAGGGTGGTCTCCTTTCCAATTCGCTTCCCGTTGCATGCGAAGTGGTGTCCTGCACCCCCCCCGAGCGAAGGGGGCCGCGATGGCGGCAGTGTCGTCCTCCCCTGCTCAGCGGGGTTCCTCGGGCTTCTTTACTGAACCGGGCTGTGTGACGGCCGCGTGGCCCCGCGAGCCCTCAGATGTCCTGAAACACGCGAGGCGCCGGTGCTGGCCTCGGTCCGGGTACCCGCAGGTGCCGGCCGTGAGCAGCGCTGGGCGGTGGGGCGGCTGAGCCAAAGAAACGGGGAAAAAAGGCGAGTGTGGGCTGCACCTGCCCGGGTGGGCCCCGAGGCGTGCCGCGGGCGGCAGGGGGGCGTCCCCCTCCGCCGCTGCCGTCTCTGATGCTTTTCGTGCCGCTCCCCCGCCTGCTGCAGAGCGAGCCGCCCTGGCAGAGGGCCTTGGTCCTGGGGTCGTGCCCGTCTCGGCGGGTCGCTGTCTCCTCTAGCACGTCCGGTGCTCCCGCGGCAGGGGGGTGAGTCCCTCTCCCCCTCCCGCCGATCGCCTGCGATCTGCAGCCGGCCCGGCTTCGGGGGCGGGTCAGCCCCAGCCGGCCGGTGCCGCGCGGAGCGGGCGCGTGGCCGCGTGTGTCCCCGTCTCGCGGGAGACGGCAGCGCGGTGCTGCGCGTGAGAAAAGAGCTGCGCAGCGGTCCCGGCTCCT
>NW_027439487.1:37500-40000 GCF_964188355.1 Buteo buteo
TACCCGAGTTTGCCCGCGCCTGGCTCCTGCGCGAGCCGCGTGGGTGCGGGAGGGAGGGGGTCCCGGCTCGGCCCCCTCCCGGAGGCGCTCTCGCCTCTCGCTCGCCGGGCGCTGGCCCGCCTTCGCTACCGCCGACTCCGTCGCTTCTCTCCTACGCGCGCGCGCGCGTTGCCCGGACGGCTGGGGCCGCCGCGTCCCCGCCGTCACCCCGCTTCTCGCCTCCGCTGGCGCCCGCCGCCGGCCGGCGCCCTTCTCCGGGGACCGGCCCCGCCTCGCCCGACGGCGGTCCGCTGCCGGGGAGGTTTTGGGGCGCGGCCCTCGGGGCCAAGAGGGGCGCCCCCGGTCAGAGCGCGGGCGGCAGTGCGCGGGAAGGGGGGACGCCGGCGCGGGGTGTGACGAGCCCCGCCGGCCGAGCCCGCTCGGGCAAGGAGGAAGAAGCGGCGAGCGGCGGTGAGGACGGGGCAGCAGGGCGCGAGCGGCGCGAGAGGAGAGGGTCCTCCGGGGTCGCGGGAGGCGTCTCCCGCGGCCCTGCCCGCACCTTGTCGGGCTGCTGCGAAGCAGCCCGGCCGGCCGCGCGGGGGAAAGGCCTCCGGGCATTCCGGGCGGGTGCGTGGCGCCGGGTGGGGCGGCGGCGGCCGTTCCCCCCCGCACCTCTCCCCACGAGGGAGCCGGGGCGGGGGGGGCGCTCTGCCGCCGCCGCCTCCTCTGGTGGGCGAGGCCCCCGCCGGGCTGTGTCCCGCGCCAGCGGGCGGCCCGAGCCACGGCTCTCCTCCCGGGCGCAGCGCCGGGCTACTGAGGGAAACCCCGGGCCCCGGGAAGGAGGACGTGGTGGTGGCGGTGGATGTCGGGCGCGCCCCCGCGGGCGGACGCTCCCCCGAGGGCGGCAGCGGGGGAGGCACCCCCGCGGGGCCTTCAGGTCGTTTCCCTCACCCCAGGGCCAGGTACCTAGCGTCCGCGCCTCCGCGGCCCTCCCTCGGCGAGCCCGGGGGTCGAAGGCCGTGGAGCCGGGCGGAGGTTTAAAGACGCGGGCGGCTCGATGCGACCCGGGGGGGCGGCCGGGCGGCGGTGCCTTAAAGGGGCCGGGAGTTCCTCCCACGAAGGCCCTGGTGGGCTGCCGCCCGTGCTCATCCCGCGGGCAGCCGTGCCGGGGAGGGGTCCCGCTGCCCCCTCCTCTCCGCGGTCCGGTCTCGGTGGAGACCGCGGTGCGGTCGGCCGTAGCCGGCCTGCCTGCCTCGAAACGGGCGGCCCCGGCGTGAGCGCGGGCTCACTGCCCGGGGTGGCGGGTCCCCGCGGTGGGGGCTCGCTGGGCGGCTGCCGGGCCGCCGCGACTCCGTCGCAGCGCTGCGCCGCGCTGCGCTCCGTTCCCCCCCTCGCCCTGGCGAGCGCTCGGCGGTCTCCCGCCACTGGCTGCTGGCAAGGGCGGCACCCCGGCTGAGCGGCGGCGGCGCCGCTCGGCCTGTCGGTCGGCCGGAGGGCGCCCGGTGCCGGCCGCGGCTGTCCCGTCCCGGGCCCTGCCCGCCGCTTCCCCGTCGCGCTTCCCGGCCGCGCCGGGCAGGTGGGCGGGGGCGGGCGGGGGCACCCCACGCGCGGTCTCCGCGTGGAAACGGGGAGAGCGGGCGCTGTCCCCGGCTTAGCGCCGTCCGCCTTCCACCTGGGGCGTGCCCGTGGAAGGGGCCGAGGCGAGAAGCGGTGGCGGTGGTTCCGGGAGGGCAGCCGCTCTGGTGCGGCAGCGGGTGCCGTCTGGCAGGCCGCGGGCGGTGCGTCGCCGGCTCTGGCGGTTGCCGCCTCTTGGAGCCGCTGGCGTGGCCGCGGAGTTGCCGTCGGGACGAGCCCGGGGGAGCTGGCTGTCGTAGCGCGGCGCAGCCGGCACGGAGGCGTGCGCGGGGCCGGTGGGGCTCCCCGCTGCTGCCCCGCAGCAGCAGCAGCCGTGTCGTCCGGAGCGTGGTGGGCAGGCCGCGCGCGGTCGGGTGCATCGCTGCCTCTGCCCAGAGGCCGGGCCGAGCCCGTGCGCCTGGGCCGCCTCCGATGCGAGCAAGGCATTTCCCAGGCCGGTCGGGAGCGCGGGCTCCCCAGCCTCGCCGCTCGGAGTTTTCCGTTCCTTCCCCCCCCCCTTTCTCTGTGTGTGCTCGTACGGTCAGCAGAGGCGCGGCTTCTCCGTCGTGCTGCGCCGTGCCCCCTCCGCGCGTGCGGAGGGGGGTGGGCGGGCGGGCGGTGGGCCATCCTCCGGAGGGGCCGCTCGCCTGTGGCGAAGCGGTCCTGGCCCCCTCGCGCGTGCGGGGCGGTGCCGAAAGCCAGACAACTCTTAGCGGTGGATCACTCGGCTCGTGCGTCGATGAAGAACGCAGCTAGCTGCGAGAATTAATGTGAATTGCAGGACACATTGATCATCGACACTTCGAACGCACTTGCGGCCCCGGGTTCCTCCCGGGGCTACGCCTGTCTGAGCGTCGCTTGACGATCAATCGCCCGTCTGTGCCGCCGCCCCTCGCCTCGCGGCGGG
>NW_027439487.1:47500-60266 GCF_964188355.1 Buteo buteo
CAAGGGGTAGACCTGGCCACCTTACCTGACCGTCCAGAGCAGTCCTGGCATCCCTACCTGATGCTCCAGACTTAGCTTGGCGTCCCATGCCGAAACTCCGGGGTAGTACCATTACCCCCACCCGGCAGCCAGGGGTAGTACCCGTAACCCCCACCTGTACTCTTTGGTAGTACCCGTATACCCCCGCCCGGTACTCCGGGGCAGTACCCGCATACCCCCGCCCGGTACTCCAGGGAAGTACCCATATACCTCCACCCGGTACTCCGGGGCAGTACCCGCATACCCCCGCCCGGTACTCCGGGGCAGTACCAGTACCCCCGCCCGGTACTCCGGGGTACTACCCGTAACCCCCACCTGTACTCCTTGGTAGTACCCGTATACCCCCGCCCGGTACTCCGGGGCAGTACCCGTATGCCCCCCGCCCGGTACTCCGGGGCAGCACCCCTATGCCCCCGCCCGGTACTCCGGGGCAGTACCGGTACCCCCGCCCGGTACTCCGGGGCAGTACCCGTAACCCCCACCTGTACTCCTTGGTAGTACCCGTATACCCCCGCCCGGTACTCCGGGGCAGTACCCGCATACCCCCGCCCGGTACTCCGGGGCAGTACCCGCATACCCCCGCCCGGTACTCCGGGGAAGTACCCATATACCTCCAGCCGGTACTCCGGGGCAGTACCCGCATACCCCCGCCCGGTACTCCGGGGCAGTACCCATATGCCCCCGCCCGGTACTCCGGGGTACTACCCGTAACCCCCACCTGTGCTCCTCCGTAGTACCCGTATACCCCCGCCCGGTACTCCGGGGCAGTACCCGCATACCCCCGCCCGGTACTCCGGGGCAGTACCCGTATGCCCCCGCCCGGTACTCCGGGGTACTACCCGTAACCCCCACCTGTACTCCTTGGTAGTACCCGTATCCCCCCGCCCGGTACTCCGGGGCAGTACCCGTATGCCCCCCGCCCGGTACTCCGGGGCAGCACCCCTATGCCCCCGCCCGGTACTCCGGGGCAGTACCGGTACCCCCGCCCGGTACTCCGGGGTACTACCCGTAACCCCCACCTGTACTCCTTGGTAGTACCCGTAACCCCCGCCCGGTACTCCGGGGAAGTACCCATATATCTCCACCCGGTACTCCGGGGCAGTACCCGCATACCCCCCGCCCGGTACTCCGGGGCAGTACCGGTACCCCCGCCCGGTACTCCTTGGTAGTACCCGTAACCCCCGCCTGTACTCCTTGGTAGTACCCGTATACCCCCGCCCGGTACTCCGGGGCAGTACCCGTATGCCCCCGCCCGGTACTCCGGGGTACTACCCGTAACCCCCACCTGTACTCCTTCGTAGTACCCGCATACCCCCGCCCGGTACTCCGGGGCAGTCCCCGTATGCCCCCGCCCGGTACTCCGGGGTACTCCGGGGTACACCTGATGTCCCTACGGGCGCGCGGGTTTAGACCCACCCTTCCTACCCGACCGTCCTCCTTAGGCCCGGTCTCCCTAGGCGACGATCCGGGATAGAACCCGTTCCCCCACCAGTACTCTGGGCCCGTGGCGGAACCCTTTGTGACGCGCCAGTGTTCCGCCTGCTGTCCCTACGGGCGCGCGGTGTTAGATCCCGGCCCCCCATCCTGACCCTCCAGGGTAGGCCCGGTATCCCTACCTGATGCTCCGGGGTAGGCCTGGCGTTGCTTCCCAGCGCTCTGGTGTAGTACCGGTACCCCCGCCCGGTACTCCGGGGCAGTACCCCTGCCCCCGCCCGGTACTCCGGGGTAGTACCCGTATACCGCCGCCCGGTACTCCGGGGCAGTACCCGTGAGCCCGCCCGGTACTCCGGGGTAGTACCCGTATACCCCCGCACGGTACTCCGGGGCAGTACCCGTATACCCCCGCCCGGTACCCCGGGGTAGTACCCGTGTACCCCCGTCAGTACTCCGGGGCAGTACCGGTACCCCCGCCCGGTACTCCGGGGAAGTACCCATATACCTCCACCCGTTCCTCCGGGGCAGTACCCGCATACCCCCGCCCGGTACTCCGGGGTAGTACCCGTATACCCCCGCCCGGTACTCCGGGGCAGTACCCGTATACCCCCGCCCGGTACCCCGGGGTAGTACCCGTGTACCCCCGTCAGTACTCCGGGGCAGTACCGGTACCCCCACCCGGTACTCCGGGGTAGTACCGGTACCCCCGCCCGGTACGCCGGGGGAAAAACTGCTGTCCCTACGGGCGCGCGAGTTTAGACCCAGCCTTCCTACCCGACCCTCCGCCTTACGCCCGGTGTCCCCAGGCGACGTTCCGGGATAGAACCCGTTCCCCCACCAGTACTCTGGGCCCGTGGCGGAACCCTTTGTGATGCGCCGGAGTTCTACCTGCTGTCCCTACGGGCACGCGGCGATGGATCCCGGCCCCCCATCCTGACCCTCCAGGGTAGGCCCGGCCACCCTACCTGACCCTCTGGGGTCAGCCCGGTATCCCTACCCGACGCTCCGGGGTAGGCCTGACGCCCCTACCTCATCCTCCGGGGTAGTACCCGTACCCCTACCGGTGCTCCGGGATACACCTGCTGTCCCTACAGGCGCTCCGGGGTAGGCCCGGCCACCCTACCTGACCCTCTGGGGTCAGCCCGGTATCCCTACCCGACGCTCCGGGGTAGGCCTGGCGCCCCTACCTCATCCTCCGGGGTAGTACCCGTACCCCTACCGGTGCTCGGGGATACACCTGCTGTCCCTACAGGCGCTCCGGGGTAGGCCCGGCCACCCTACCTGACCCTCTGGGGTCAGCCCGGTGTCCCTACCCGACGCTCCAGGGTAGGCCTGGCGCCCCTACCTCATCCTCCGGGGTAGTACCCGTACCCCTGCCGGTGCTCCGGGGTACACCTGCTGTCCCTACAGGCGCTCCGGGGTAGGCCCGGCCACCCTACCTGACCCTCTGGGGTCAGCCCGGTGTCCCTACCCGACGCTCCGGGGTACGCCTGGCGCCCCTACCTCATGCTCCGGGGTAGTACCGGTACCCCTGCCGGTGCTCCGGGGTACACCTGCGGTCCCTACAGGCGCTCCGGGGTAGGCCCGGCCACCCTACCTGACCCTCTGGGGTCAGCCCGGTGTCCCTACCCGACGCTCCGGGGTAGGCCTGGCGCCCCTACCTCATCCTCCGGGGTAGTGCCGGTACCCCTGCCGGTGCTCCGGGGTACACCTGCGGTCCCTACAGGCGCTCCGGGGTAGGCCCGGCCACCCTACCTGCCCCTCCGGGGTCAGCCCGGTATCCCTACCCGACGCTCCGGGGTAGGCCTGGCGCCCCTACCTCATGCTCCGGGGTAGTGCCGGTACCCCTACCGGTGCTCCGGGGTACACCTGCGGTCCCTACAGGCGCTCCGGGGTAGGCCCGGCCACCCTACCTGACCCTCCGGGGTCAGCCCGGTATCCCTACCCGACGCTCCGGGGTAGGCCTGGCGCCCCTACCTCATCCTCCGGGGTAGTGCCGGTACCCCTGCCGGTGCTCCGGGGTACACCTGCGGTCCCTACAGGCGCTCCGGGGTAGGCCCGGCCACCCTACCTGACCCTCCGGGGTCAGCCCGGTGTCCCTACCCGACGCTCCGGGGTAGGCCTGGCGCCCCTACCTCATCCTCCGGGGTAGTGCCGGTACCCCTACCGGTGCTCCGGGGTACACCTGCGGTCCCTACAGGCGCTCCGGGGTAGGCCCGGCCACCCTACCTGACCCTCTGGGGTCAGCCCGGTATCCCTACCCGACGCTCCGGGGTAGGCCTGGCGCCCCTTCCTCATCCTCCGGGGTAGTGCCGGTACCCCTGCCGGTGCTCCGGGGTACACCTGCGGTCCCTACAGGCGCTCCGGGGTAGGCCCGGCCACCCTACCTGACCCTCCGGGGTCAGCCCGGTATCCCTACGCGACGCTCCGGGGTAGGCCTGGCGCCCCTTCCTCATCCTCCGGGGTAGTGCCGGTACCCCTGCGGTGCTCCGGGGTACACCTGCGGTCCCTACAGGCGCTCCGGGGTAGGCCCGGCCACCCTACCTGACCCTCCGGGGTCAGCCCGGTATCCCTACCCGACGCTCCGGGGTAGGCCTGGCGCCCCTACCTCATGCTCTGGGGTAGTACCGGTACCCCTGCCGGTGCTCCGGGGTACACCTGCGGTCCCTACAGGCGCTCCGGGGTAGGCCCGGCCACCCTACCTGACCCTCCGGGGTCAGCCCGGTATCCCTACCCGACGCTCCGGGGTAGGCCTGGCGCCCCTACCTCATCCTCCGGGGTAGTGCCGGTACCCCTGCCGGTGCTCCGGGGTACACCTGCGGTCCCTACAGGCGCTCCGGGGTAGGCCCGGCCACCCTACCTGACCCTCCGGGGTCAGCCCGGTGTCCCTACCCGACGCTCCGGGGTAGGCCTGGCGCCCCTACCTCATCCTCCGGGGTAGTGCCGGTACCCCTACCGGTGCTCCGGGGTACACCTGCGGTCCCTTCAGGCGCTCCGGGGTAGGCCCGGCCACCCTACCTGACCCTCTGGGGTCAGCCCGGTATCCCTACCCGACGCTCCGGGGTAGGCCTGGCGCCCCTTCCTCATCCTCCGGGGTAGTGCCGGTACCCCTGCCGGTGCTCCGGGGTACACCTGCGGTCCCTACAGGCGCTCCGGGGTAGGCCCGGCCACCCTACCTGACCCTCCGGGGTCAGCCCGGTATCCCTACCCGACACTCCGGGGTAGGCCTGGCGCCCCTACCTCATGCTCCGGGGTAGTACCGGTACCCCTGCCGGTGCTCCGGGGTACACCTGCGGTCCCTACAGGCGCTCCGGGGTAGGCCCGGCCACCCTACCTGACCCTCTGGGGTCAGCCCGGTATCCCTACCCGACGCTCCGGGGTAGGCCTGGTGCCCCTACCTCATCCTCCGGGGTAGTGCCGGTACCCCTGCCGGTGCTCCGGGGTACACCTGCGGTCCCTACAGGCGCTCCGGGGTAGGCCCGGCCACCCTACCTGACCCTCTGGGGTCAGCCCGGTATCCCTACCCGACGCTCCGGGGTAGGCCTGGCGCCCCTACCTCATGCTCCGGGGTAGTACCGGTACCCCTGCCGGTGCTCCGGGGTACACCTGCGGTCCCTACAGGCGCTCCGGGGTAGGCCCGGCCACCCTACCTGACCCTCTGGGGTCAGCCCGGTATCCCTACCCGACGCTCCGGGGTAGGCCTGGCGCCCCTACCTCATCCTCTGGGGTAGTGCCGGTACCCCTGCCGGTGCTCCGGGGTACACCTGCGGTCCCTACAGGCGCTCCGGGGTAGGCCCGGCCACCCTACCTGCCCCTCCGGGGTCAGCCCGGTGTCCCTACCCAGCGCTCCGGGGTAGGCCTGGCGCCCCTACCTCATCCTCCGGGGTAGTGCCGGTACCCCTACCGGTGCTCCGGGGTACACCTGCGGTCCCTACAGGCGCTCCGGGGTAGGCCCGGCCACCCTACCTGACCCTCTGGGGTCAGCCCGGTATCCCTACCCGACGCTCCGGGGTAGGCCTGGCGCCCCTACCTCATCCTCCGGGGTAGTGCCGGTACCCCTACCGGTGCTCCGGGGTACACCTGCGGTCCCTACAGGCGCTCCGGGGTAGGCCCGGCCACCCTACCTGACCCTCTGGGGGTCAGCCCGGTATCCCTACCTGATGCTCCGGGGTAGTCCTGGCCTCCTTACCTGTGTCTCCGGGTAAACCTGGCCACGCTGCAGGGTCGGACTGCACTCCCTGGCCGCGCTACGGGCCGGTCCTGGTTAGTGTATTAAGACCGCTCCGCGATTCCACTTTCTTAAAATTTATTGTGTCTGACAGCTTGTCTTTTACCGCGCACGCAGGCAGGCAGGCAGGCAGGCACGCGTCAAAAACGTGAGAGCAAAGCGTTACCCGCAGTCGGTGTACTTTATCGGTAACGACTTCTTCGGGAAGAGGCGCCGACGCTGCTCTCTCGTCTCTGTACGAGTCGGTGGCCGTCGGGGTACCGCGTGGCACCGTTGGCGTGGGATCCGCTCCTAAACGAATACAGAAGAATCGATACGCTATGAATCGTCATCGATTGAAGTTATTAACAGTTGACGAGCGATGCTGGATTGTATCGTTTATGGAGCGTCACCTACCGACTGATTTAGCGCTACGCGGTAATACGCTTTCTGGCAGTTCCTTAAATAACAAAACTCATTCGTTCACGCACGCTAGGTGTGCATCCCTTCGTTAATAGCCGGAGAAGGAATACGTACGTACGTACCTACCAGCGGATCGTCACGGATTGAATATGACTCGATTAGTAGTCACCAGTATTATAAATTACCGACTCCTAAAGTTTGATTGCGGCACTCCTTTAGGACCTTGCGACGCTCTTGGTTAACGTTAGCGTTCTCCGGCCCCTGCGTTATCGCGCATTAACTGTTCATTGGCCTCCGAGGGACGGCGGTCTCGCAGGCCTCTGAAGAAAGCCAGTCGGCTGCCTGACAAGCGGTCCCTGTGGCCGAGGCCGACTTAGCCGAGCATCCTCGGAGACGACGAGCTCGCGTGGCCGCCGTGCCGGCTGACCGGCCCGCCCCGGGGCCGTTTCCCCCCCGCTCCCCGTCGCCGAAGGAGCGCGCCCCCCGCCACCGCCTAAGGCCGCTGGGACCTTCCTCACCGCTCGAACGCATCCCGCCGGCGACGGAGCCGCTGATGCCCCTCTGTCGGAAGCGCGGCGCGCCTCTCCGGCAGCCCTGGCTGGGGCCCTGGAGCCCCAGGTCTCTGCCCAGGCCGAGGCACGCGGCTGCTGCTTTGCCAGGGACGGGTCCGACCGGGAGCCGAGCGCATCGCCCGTAGGCAGGCACGGGCGCAGGCCGGACGTCGAAGCGGCCGACCACCCGGGCTGTAACAGAGAAAGCGGCGTTAGCGACACCGTTACAAATCTTTCTCATTTCCACCTGCGTGCGCGCCCGCACCCCGCCAAAACAGGCCCCCGGCCCGAACGCCCACCGCCTGCTGCTGCAGCCGCTCACCCGCCCTTAGACACACGCACGCGCACGCACGCACTGCCCCCCCCCCATTCGAGTCCCCGCCCCAAACACCTCCCGCCCGCCACCGCACCCACTCGCACGGGGCTACACACGTGCGCACCCCCCCCCCCGCAACCGGCCCCCCCCAGCCCAAACCCTCCACCCGCTGCCCCGCTCACAGTCGTGCGCTCAAAACGCACACGCGCGCAGCCCCCCCCCCCCCCGCCCGAAACAGGGCCCCGGGCCGACACCCCCCACCCCCGTCACCCCGGGCCCGCCGCTGCACGCACACACACACCGCCCCCCCGCCCTCCCGCCACGCAGTTCGCGCCGAGCCTGGCTGCCCCTGCTCCCCCCTTCCGCCACCAGGCTTGCCGCCCCCGGTGGTGGAAGGCGGGAGACTTTAGGACCCTGCGGCGTCCCTGCCGGCTCCGTGCCCGGGCGGGAGAGGGGAGCCCCCCCCCGGTGCCCTACCGTCTCTAAACCCCAGCTGCCGAGTCCCTATCCTGCCGCACCCGTGGCCCCGCTCCCGCCTTTCTTTCTCAGCCAGCCACGCACTCGCCCTGCTCCACTCCCGCCCGCCGCCGCCGCGGGGGGAAAACTAAAGGACCGGGGGGGTGGGACGGGGACGGGGACGGGGACGGGGGAGAGAAGTAAAAAAAATAAAACTCCAACCGATCCAAACAGAAGCCTTCTCCGAAAAGACACACCGTCCCCCCTCGCCAGCCTGCCTCTGCGCCAGGCTCCCCGCCTGCTCGCCAGCCGCTCTCGCCCTGCTGCACTCCTGCCCGCCCCCGCCGCGGGGGGAAAACTAAACGACCGGGGGGGACGGGACGGGGACGGGGACGGGGACGGGGGAGAGAAGTAAAAAAAATAAAACTCCAACCGATCCAAACAGAAGCCTTCTCCGAAAAGACACACCGTCCCCCCTCGCCAGCCTGCCTCTGCGCCAGGCTCCCCGCCTGCTCGCCCTGCTCCACTCCTGCCCGCCCCCGCCGCGGGGGGAAAACTAAACGACCGGGGGGGGGGTGGACGGGGACGGGGACGGGGACGGGGGAGAGAAGTAAAAAAAATAAAACTCCAACCGATCCAAACAGAAGCCTTCTCCGAAAAGACACACCGTCCCCCCTCGCCAGCCTGCCTCTGCGCCAGGCTCCCCGCCTGCTCGCCAGCCGCTCTCGCCCTGCTCCATTCCTGCCCGCCCCCGCCGCGGGGGGAAAACTAAACGACCGGGGGGGGGGGGGACGGGGACGGGGACGGGGACGGGGGAGAGAAGTAAAAAAAATAAAACTCCAACCGATCCAAACAGAAGCCTTCTCCGAAAAGACACACCGTCCCCCCTCGCCAGCCTGCCTCTGCGCCAGGCTCCCCGCCTGCTCGCCAGCCGCTCTCGCCCTGCTCCACTCCTGCCCGCCCCCGCCGCGGGGGGAAAACTAAACGACCGGGGGGGGGGGGACGGGGACGGGGACGGGGACGGGGACGGGGACGGGGGAGAGAAGTAAAAAAAATAAAACTCCAACCGATCCAAACAGAAGCCTTCTCCGAAAAGACACACCGTCCCCCCTCGCCAGCCTACCTCTGCGCCAGGCTCCCCGCCTGCTCGCCAGCCGCTCTCGCCCCCCCTCTTTTCTAGCCTCCTTTCCCCGCCGCTGCTGCCGCCGCGACTGAGCAGCAGACCGTTGCCGTGGCGGGAAACACCACAGTTTCCGGGGGCCCCGTTGCCGGGCTGCAGACCACCCCACCCAGCCACCCGCCCCCCAACCCCCCGTCTCCAGGGCGCCGGAAAGTCTGTGATCGGGTGGGGCCGGGGGAGGGGGGGGGGGGGGCTGCACCTACTGGCCTGCAGGTCCGGGACTGCAGCGCGGGGAGGGAGGGGGAGCACACCGGTGCAGGGGTGCGTGTAGCTGTGTGTGCCTGCGTCGCGTTCTGTGTGTGTGTGTGTGTGTGTGCGCGCGCGCCTCTGAGCGCGCGTGTGTCACCGGGGGGGGGGGGGGGTGGCAGTGCCTGCAGGATCGCAGATATGTATTTTAAAGTATTTATTTTATTAAAAAAAGGAAAACGTCAAAAAAACACCAAAAAAAACCAGGCGGGGGGGGGGGGGAGAAAAATTAAAAACAACCCCCCAAAAAAAGCCCAAGACCGCAAAAACCAAAACCAAAAGTCGGCGAGCACCCAGCAGCGCCGGGACCCGAACCTGAACCTGGCAAGGGGCTACCAGTCCTGAAGGCACCCAGTGAACAGCGAACTCGCGCCGGGGAGCCGGGCAGTTTGTGCCGGGGGCTGCCACCTCTGCCCGGACCCCGCCGACAGAATATGGTTGGGGGGGGGGGGGGGCAGCAGCGGAGCAGAGGGGCTGGCTGGTGTGGTGAAGCTGGCAAGTGCCTGGCAGCCACCGGCTCGGAATAGGTGCGTGCACGTGCATGAGAACGACGAGGGTGGGGGGGGGGTGTGTGTGTGTCAGGAAACAAAAATTATTTTGAAAACTGGTTGTCGTTAATATTGTATTAATATTTCCCGCCGGAATCAATAAAGGTGAAATAACTCTTGCATCAGACAGTACGTTTAAACGTGCTCCCTTGGTGTAGAAGTGGTTCAAACTCGGGAAGGGGAGGGGGAAAGAAATGCCGTCCGGGAGAACCGGGAGAGGGTGGCCCTTTTAATCAGATTTGCTAAAATCTCAAAAGAAAGAAAAAAAAAAAAAAACCGAAAAAAACGAACCAAAAACAGGCGCACCTGCCCCCCCCGCCCCCCCCCGCCCAAGGGGCACCGAACGGCTGCCAGGTCTACCCGGCTCCGCGGGCGGCCGCCAGGTCTACCCGGCTCCGGAGGCCGGCGCGGCCGCCGGCGGCGCCCGGAGGACGCGGGGTGTCGCTGCCGCAGCGGCCGGTGAAAAGGGCCGCCAGGTCTACCCGGCTCCGCGGGCGGCCGCCAGGTCTACCCGGCTCCGGAGGCCGGCGCGGCCGCCGGCGGCGCCCGGAGGACGCGGGGTGTCGCTGCCGCAGCGGCCGGTGAAAAGGGCCGCCAGGTCTACCCGGCTCCGCGGGCGGCCGCCAGGTCTACCCGGCTCCGGAGGCCGGCGCGGCCGCCGGCGGCGCCCGGAGGACGCGGGGTGTCGCTGCCGCAGCGGCCGGTGAAAAGGGCCGCCAGGTCTACCCGGCTCCGCGGGCGGCCGCCAGGTCTACCCGGCTCCGGAGGCCGGCGCGGCCGCCGGCGGCGCCCGGAGGACGCGGGGTGTCGCTGCCGCAGCGGCCGGTGAAAAGAGCCGCCAGGTCTACCCGGCTCCGCGGGCGGCCGCCAGGTCTACCCGGCTCCGGAGGCCGGCGCGGCCGCCGGCGGCGCCCGGAGGACGCGGGGTGTCGCTGCCGCAGCGGCCGGTGAAAAGAGCCGCCAGGTCTACCCGGCTCCGCGGGCGGCCGCCAGGTCTACCCGGCTCCGGAGGCCGGCGCGGCCGCCGGCGGCGCCCGGAGGACGCGGGGTGTCGCTGCCGCAGCGGCCGGTGAAAAGAGCCGCCAGGTCTACCCGGCTCCGGCGGGACTTAGCCGCATTTCGGGGGCGGGGAGGTAGACCTGATAGCCCCGCCACTTTCTCGGAGCTGGCCAAGGGGTCGCTGTTTTTCGCTGCCTCCAGTTACGTCATCGTAAAAGTCGGTGTCATTGGCGGGTCTCCCCGGTGGGCAGGGACGGCACTCTTGGAGCCGGCCGGGGGCGGGGACGTGATCTCCCGTACTATAGGAGGTAGTGGTGACTCGTGCACGGAGCAGCGCTAGTGAGCGGCTGCAAGGCTTACGGCTCAGCCGGCGAAGTGGAGCGCTGGGCGGCCGTTGTGGTGGTGGTTTTGCCTGGTGGTTCGGCTCGTTTTCTGTCTGTTCGGCCAGTTGGTCTCTCCCGGTGTTTTCCAAGTAAGCCAGCCGGGCGCCTGCGAGGGTCTGGCAGGCTGGCGGTGGCTGTTGACCCGAGTGGTGCGAGAGGTGCAAAGGTGGATTCCGCAGGGCATAGCCCGGTGGCCGGCGGCGGCCACCGGCACTCGAACGCTGGAAGACCGGGTGGAGCCGAGCCTGCCTCGGCTTTCCCCCGGCCCCGGAGGGCCCGATGATGGCAAAGGTGGAGCGCTGGTATATGCGAGGGCAGCTGCCCGTGAGCATCCAGCCCGCCGCGGCTGCTGCCGCCTCCTGAGGGCCTGGTGATGGGCGGGCGAGGTGGCGGCACCTCGTCCTTTGACTCTGGCCTTAAGCTGGAGCGGGCAGAGCGGCAGCCGGTCCCGGTGGCTGGCAGCCGGATGCAGACGGCTGGGGGTTCTCGTGCGTGCCGCAGCTTCCCCCCAGCCCCCGAGGGCCCGATGATGGCACAGGTGAGAGGCCGCAGCGCCTCGTCCTGTTTTTGCCGGCATGAGCCACGCGTGGGCGGCCTGTGGTGTCCGGCCTGCCCCGGCTTGCCTGGTTGCAGGAGGGCTCGGTGGAAAGGTCTGCAGCGCTGTACCGGGTTTAGAGGTGGCGGCACCTCATCGCGTTTTCTCCGGCCTTAAGCTGGAGCCCATGCACGAATTGGGCAGAGTGCAAGCGGCAGCCGGTCCCGGTGGCTGGCAGCCGGATGCAGACGGCTGGGGGTTCTCGTGCGTGCCGCAGCTTCCCCCCAGCCCCCGAGGGCCCGATGATGGCACAGGTGAGAGGCCGCAGCGCCTCGTCCTGTTTCTGCCGGCATGAGCCACGCGTGGGCGGCCTGTGGTGTCCGGCCTGCCCCGGCTTGCCTGGTTGCAGGAGGGCTCGGTGGAAAGGTCTGCAGCGCTGTACCGGGTTAGAGGTGGCGGCACCTCATCGCGTTTTCTCCGGTCTTAAGCTGGAGCCCATGCACGAATTGGGCAGAGTGCAAGCGGCAGCCGGTCCCGGTGGCTGGCAGCCGGATGCAGACGGCTGGGGGTTCTCGTGCGTGCCGCAGCTTCCCCCCAGCCCCCGAGGGCCCGATGATGGCACAGGTGAGAGGCCGCAGCGCCTCGTCCTGTTTCTGCCGGCATGAGCCACGCGTGGGCGGCCTGTGGTGTCCGGCCTGCCCCGGCTTGCCTGGTTGCAGGAGGGCTCGGTGGAAAGGTCTGCAGCGCTGTACCGGGTTAGAGGTGGCGGCACCTCATCGCGTTTTCTCCGGCCTTAAGCTGGAGCCCGCGAAGCGGGAAGAAAAGTGCGGCTGTACCTGGTGGCTGGCAAGTCGAACGCAGGCGGCTGGGGTTGTCTCGCTTCTGTGGCATTCCCCCAGGCCCCGAACACCCGTGCGCGGCATGGGTCCAGGTGCCTTTTTTTTCCCCGACGGCAAGCGGTTGCCTGTGGGGCGGGCAAAGACCGGCAGCCGGTGGCGGTTGCCGGCACTCGAACGCTGGAGGAGCTGGGGGAGTTGAGCCTGCTGTGGCCATCCCCCGGTCCCGTTACCTTCCTCAAGGGAATCGTTGTCTGGAGCCGGGTGGCCCGTGGCACCTCCCGCTCCACGATTTGACTGATCCAGACCCACAGGCAGCGCCCGCTGAGGCGTCCTCGGGTGCGTCGGAGAGCCTCCACGGCGGGCCGGCTCTGCCGGTGTTCAGGCCGTTGGAGCACCTCTCGCAGGCGTTGCCCTCACTCGCACGCAGAGCCCCCGCACCTGCCGTCCGCCCCCGGTTGGCGACGGGTGCGAGTGGCCGTCGCTGTCCCAGGACTCGTGGCCGTGGGGCCTCCGCTCCTTCCTCCGTTCCCTTCCCTTACTGATCGATGAGGCGTTTAGGGCGCGTCGGAGGGGCTTCCCGGCGGGCCGGCTCTGCCGGTGTTCAGGCCGG